>NW_006264021.1:26914-42052 GCF_000469605.1 Apis dorsata
ATGTCTCGCGCAAATCGATACGATTTCAAATTACTTCTAATTCCTTTTAAAACGACTCTACACTCGGCTAACTGTACTTTCACCTTCCTCTCTTTCTTCGCCAAGGGACGAAGCCAAGGCTGAACAACGTTGCATTACCACCGCGCTCAATCCCATCACGACCAGATACGACTGGATTATAGCGATTTGTTCATGAACGTAACAGTAAATTAAGAAAATAACCGTCGACAAATTGCGTCGATTAATTTCACACCAATTTTTCTATAACCAATTCGCCGACATCTTCCTCTCGTTAAATCAACACTCCACGCCACCTAGGCAGGATCGAGAATTATAGGCGCACTCTGTTATCGCATCGCCCCAGGCTGGCAACATAACCATATTCGCCCTTGTCCATGCGTTTTCATTTTCACCGAAAGGAAACGCGCGCACTTTTGCCGCGGGTACTTTTCATTCCGATTGTAATTGATGAACTATGAAAGGACGAGGGTACGTCGAAGGTGAACGAACTTTATCGCGGGAAAAGCCTTGGTTGATACGTTAACGAACCAATATTTGACTTGGGATCGCGTCTGCTAGTTTTTAGGATCCTATCCGGCCGGCCAGTGTTTGTAAAAGTTCGAGGCGTTAACTTTTTCATGGGTGAAAAAGATAAAACGAGAGCCGGGATATATGTATATCCGCCGATCGTTATTTCTTTTTTAGGATCATCTATTAAACACCATTCCTCCTAGACTTCAAACGAAACCAATCGAATTACGTTAAAACAATCTTTCAAGATCGCGATCTTGCTTCCTCTTAATTTTCAACTTTCTCGAGCTAAGGCTCTAAATGAAAGGAACAATACATCGAATATCGTAATCATTGTGTAACTTTCGATATTGCTCGAAGAATTTTCGTTCTAAAAGGTTCTAGAAGATTCTAAAAATGGAGATAATATCATAGGTTGTATAACAATTACGCATCTTCTATGTTTTTCGTTTCGAGTTTTGTTCGTATGAAAATATCAAGTTTCCTCGACTGATTTTAAACGAGAAATATTTGTCATCTTAATCGGCAAATTGTCGGACAACTCTCGTTTCTTCTTATCTTATCTCCGAGTTTCAACATTGCAACTTCTCCGACATTGTAGATAGAGAACGTCAGATGAATAGATTTCGCGTGGTGGATGACATTAATCTTCGCCGCTGCAACTGGTGTATTATCAGCGTGTAGCAAAATGTAAGAGATCGCATAACAGAAACTTGTTGAATACGACTCGAACGGTGATTAGAATATTCTCAAATTTCGAATCTGTTTCTCTATCCACGGACGAGGAGGAATTCTGAAAAAATTCTATTTTTGAAATCTGTTTTCCAATCTTCTATTCAAGAGTTGGAAGAATAATAAATAAATTTGTCAAAGAGAAATTATAATAGAGTCAATTAAATTTATTATTTTTAGATATAGAAAAAATTTTGAACAAGTTGATCGATTAACTCTTCGATATTGGTCCCCAACAGTTGTACTAATAACTCGTTCAAAATTCATAAGCGATTTCGTTTTCTTTTACGGCATCGTTATCACTGTGTGGTAATTTGACGAGAAGTCAAGTTTGAAACTCTCCAAGAGATGAGGAAGCGGCTGATCGAAGTTTCGACAAGGTACATAAACCTTAGATCGAATTTCTCGACCTGCTGTTTCAACATCCTCTTTTCGCACTTCGTTACTATATTTTCGCCAGACGGTCGATGGCCGAGAGTTTAAAGACGGCACGTGAGGACGTTGCTTTCTGCTTCGAACCAAATGGACGAGTAAAACTCGATTTCGCAATACATATAGATGGAAAGAGAAAGAGCGAATATTCGCAGTGTTAATGGTTAAAGGCTGTCGGCCACTTAACCCTTTCGTTATGGTACTCTCGGGACTGAAAGTGTTTTTGGTATTCGAGGAGGAAGTTTAGAATATTTACATCGGAGATATTTTGTATAATTAACGTTGTAATTCGATTGGGATTAAAAATTAGAATTATACAAATAATTAGACGTATAATTTTACACGTCTAAAAATAAATTATTACATATATATATATATATATGTATATATATATTTCTTTTTTTTTTTTGTCAATAATCTGAAGCCAATCTGTTTATTCCAATGTTAATTATTTTATAATTCGTGTATAAAAATAAAAATTATTTTATGGAAAATATTTGCACGTTTTTTAGCAAATGGTTAGTCGATGTTTAACGAGGTATACATGCAGCTATACATATGTATGTATGTACATACGCGTCCAGTGGCAAAAAGGTTAATAGCATATGAACGACGTCAGACCAACATCGACGTATTCATATTATTACATGTAGTTTAAATATAAATGCGTGTCCACTTATCGATGACAGCACAGCATCAACATTCCTCTGCATGCCTCGACAGCGGCGAGATTGTCGGCGTGAATGTTTTGCCGATCAGTCGACGATCATACGTCGTTTGTGCGCTGCGTATACGGTGGCAATGAGATGGTTATTCACTGATAATCTATTGCCACTGTTCTTTTCTTTTGCGATTGATAACGAAATATCGATGGAATGACACCGCACAACTTTTAATCGTCGTCTTTTATTTATTATTATTTTCTCCTTTCTTTCTTTTTTTTTTTTTTTTTTTTCTCCTTTTTTTTTTTTTTTTTTCTCCTTTTTTTTTTTTTTTTTTCTCTATTAGAATTTTTTCAACCCGATATATACAACTTATTCCTTCTCATAATTTTTAAGTCTCTTCTTCTTTCGTTATTTTTAAATATCGATGCTAATATCGTACAAAATACGTAAATGTTGTCGAGACCATGTTTAACCAGATGACAACCTTTGAACGTCGATTATGCCTCGAAATGAGGATAATCAAACGTTGGTGTTAACATGATTTTTCCTCTTCGAATCACGGATTTCGCGAAAGAGAAAGAAAGAAAAAAAAAAGAACCTTGTCGAGAGAATATACCGAGCTCGAGGTTTCCCAAGGATGTATTTATTAAACCCAGTAAGGTATCGATTATGCCAATAAACGACTGCCTTCCTGTAACTCAATCACAGACTAATCGATCCCTTGCTTCCTCCAACGTTCTCCGCTTCGTTTTTTCCCCAATTACGCTTGATCGATGATGGTCGAAGAGATTTCAATGGAATTCTCCGCTGTTTCACAGATTTAGAAAATAAGGATTAGCCGGCTTCGATTGATTTAGATCACTGTACAGTTCCTTTCGCGCAATAAATGTTCCTTCTCGAATCTTCTTTAACAATCTAATCAAGTTCTGAAACATTTAAGAATTTGTTCACGGATGTTGATAAAAACCGAAAGATGTTTAAAAAAAAAAAGACACCTTGATTTTGGCGAATCAATCATGAGCTAACAAAATGATGTTGATCATATTACAATTAATCAAGCGTATTCCAAGCCTCGTTGCGATTTCAGAGAAATAATTTTTTTACTACGTGTCCCTCGTTTCGAGGATTATTAATCGATTTAAAATGAGCGTTGCAATTATATAATTGCACAAGCAAAAAAATGCAAACGATTCATTCGCCATAATTCATGCTTTATATTGTGCACAGTAATAAAAAAATGAATTCATCGCATTATTACAGTAATGAAAAATCAAAAGACAATTATTACCAATATTTCTTCAGTTTATTATGTTCACGATGATAAAGATGCAAATTTAAACAAATTAGCATCTAAGCTCGACCGAGAACCGATCATCCAATGGTAATAAAAGATTATAAACATGCTGGTAATAGAGCGTGTGGAGGCTTCTAACTCGTGTTGTTGTTGTTATTGTTGTTGTTGTCGCGAGTGAAACATAGCCCATGAATTACGTCAGCTATAATAAGCGATGGTAGTAATCGTTCGAAGTAATTTTCACCGATTTACGTCCACAATCTTGAACTTTAATTCACGTATTTCTTTTGCCTACGTTTTATCGATCTTTGATTTCATTTAATTAACAACATTTGGAAAAAAAGTATCGAACGATTGAAGATGGAGGAACGTTTCATCGATTACGTATAAATTAATATTTCCGAGGAATCGTTGTTGAAATGTCTTGGTACCTTTAAAGAGGATATTTTTTGTGAAACATGGAAATCTAGAACACAAATAAGATTAATTCTTGAAATTAATTCTAATTTTTCGTTTGATTTTTTGCATGACTTTTTCGAAAAGAAGTTTTTGGAATTATGATGTTATGCAATTTTTGATGTAGAAATTTTGGATTTCTATTTTAACTCAGACGTTTAGAAATTTAGGAAAATTGAAATTTTATGGAAGTTCAAGTATGTATTTTGGAACTGTTTAAATAATATTTTGAGATTCTGAGAAAGATTTTGAAAGATGATTTTATAAGAACTCAGATATCCGGTACTTTAGAATTTTTATAGAAACTTAGATAATTTGAAATTCTATGAGAATTTAAGTATTTTTTTCTGATAGAATAGTACAAATATTCGAATAAAAATGTATATAATAATCGTTAAAAGTTAAAATATGTATTTCAATTATAATATAGTAGAAAACGAGGAATATTTTAATTCTTTAACAATCTCTTCTATCACTCGCACAAATCTCTGTTGTTAATCTCTTCCTCTGATCTATTAGAAAGAGATTTACAAATTCACACGTTATCGCGAGGACGTGCTTGAACTGCAATCAATTCATTAGGAACTATCAGGCGACCATCTCATTAACTCTTTTCAATTCTCTGCTGGATCCTCTCCAATGTTTCAATTTCTATCAGAGCAACCCCAACTCGTTAAGCATTCTAAGGAACTCGTACTTTGCATACATAATCCAAGGATCTTTATTATCAAATCCATTATCTAGTTTCGAGTCGTTTCTCATTCAAGAACTACATTGATCGTTAAGCTTCCTCGTTTTTTAACGTTCATGATGTTCTTCAAAATATTGCATGAAAAGAACAAATAAAAATAGATTAAATCTAAGTTTATAATTAAACTTTTATTTAATTGAAGAAGGAAGCCATTTAATTTTTTCGAAAAACATTTTAGAATCCTGTTAGAATTCAAATATACTTTGAAATTCTACGATAATTTAGCTACTTTGGATTGCTATAAGAATTCAGATATTTTGGAATTTTGTGATAACTCAATTTTGAAATTCTATAACATTATCTGAATGACGTAATACTATGGAATTCTGTCAAACTCAGATATTTTAGGTTAATGTAGAAACTTTGAATTTAGTGACAATTCAGTTACAATTTACTTAAATTATTATAAAAATTTAAATACTTTTATGATAACTCAGATTTTTTCGGATTTTATACAAATTTTACTATTGAAATTGTCAGATACTTTGAATTTCATGGCAATTTAGTTCTTTTAGCTCTAATATCCTATCATTTTTATGGAAATTCAGGTACAAAAATTCCATAGTTTACGAAAAGAAAAAAATCTACAAAATCAACGACCAACCAAATATCATCGACGAAGACGAATCCCATCTTCTTTCTTCATCCTATCGCTTCATCACAACCGGAAATATGAATTGCCGGAATTGATCCGTTACTCTTCAATCTCGAATACTGTTTGAAACCCAAGACTGGTCACGGATTCTTTCCACATATTCTTCAGAGCTCATTATCCGCTTCGATAATACTACGCCGCTTCCCCACAAGCCATCCTTTACACACGGATTCTAAAATCCTCTAGCTAATACCTCTGATTATCAAAGGTCCCTAGAGAGATTCTTGTTCCACCGCACAACCGTACACGCCAATTAGCGGAGAGCAGGCGTCCAATCGGCGCGCGTCGATCCGCTCGAAGAGGTCAGCACCGTCGCAGCGAAGCCAACGTCGTCTAGGATCATCCTCCGTAACCAACCACGTCCTTGCCCGAGGCTATTAGAGTATTTATAGACGATGATACCCTAGACTGTTTCCATCTCGGTCGTCGTGCTGATCGGCATCGTCATCGACGCCGCGTACGAGCCTCGCCGCTTCTCTCGAGAGGACGTGCGCGCTCGTACGTTCCACCTGCGTCGTCCTAGCAAGCGTGAATCATCGCGAGGCACGTCGTTCTTTGCGAGATACGTGCGTCGTGGACGCGTCACGCGACACCTTCTTTTTCTCTTCGATCTTCCTCGTCCTAAGATATTCGTCGTTTCATTCACACGTTGGTGTAGATCGTGAGAGAGGTATAACGATAGTTGTAAATTATTGTAATGTACCGTAAATGTAAATTTTTGATGTTGCAGGTGTGGTATACAGTTGGAAAATTTGTGCATTCTTTGTTGATTTTAGGTTAGTTGAAAGATGAGTTCATTCGTTTATGGATTCTGATTTTGAAACGAGTCGAAATCGTTGACAGATTGGATAAAATTAGATTAATAACAATAAAATAGATGAAGATGAAGTATATGATACAAAGGTAATTATTATGATATATTGTAAATTTTTAATGTCGAAAGTAATTGAAAAACGTTTAGGAACACATGAGTTTCATTTATTAATAGATCATAGTTTCTGATTTCGAGATGAATTGAATTAGTCGATTGGAGGAAGATTATATTTAGATTAATATATATAAATGATTAAATGATGAAGATAATTGTGTTTAAGAATGTTGACAGGCCAGATATGAACAATGCGGATGCATAGAATATTTTTTATTAGCCAATTATAGATATTATGTAATTCGAGACTGATCTAACAAGGAAAAGTACGTATATATTTCTAATTGATTACTACTTACTTAAGAAATATCATGAATATACAGAATTCTTGCGATCTTTTCAATTCTGGAATTTTCAACTTTGACTTTCTTATGAAATTTTTTTAAATAGAATTATTAATTTGATCTTGATTGTCGCATACGATAGTTTTTACTCATATGAATTGTGCAAGAAATAATCGATCCATCTTCATCATCCGGATAAAACGCTTTAAATTAAAATACAAACATGTGTAGTATACAATGGTATCCGTTGCATCGTTTGTCGGTGTTTCAGTAATTATTTGCAATCGATGATATCACTGTTCAAATATTAGGATATTTTTGGTCGAACTGAGAATATACCTCTTCTTGAAAGGTTCGCTCGGTTCAACCCATGGAAATTCTTACAGGCTGAACAATACAGGGAAAGGTTCTTATTTGATTTTTTGCTCAACTGCATGCGCGACCAATCCGTTTCAACTATATTTATTTGTGTCGATCTTCAATATTCCAACTATTCTCAAATCCTTTGTCAATTTTAACATTTAATTTCAACTATTATCAAAATTCCTCCATTAATCCAATTTCAATGCATCTCCAACTATTTTCAAATCAAGAAGGTATCCAAAAATCATACTTTAATGATATGATCACGTTATTTTAAATGGAAACAATTCTAATTTACATACAATTCCATTCTATTCTAGTTTCCAAACATTGCAAAAACTTCTAACAATTTCCTTACGATCTTTACGAATCATTCGCGTGACACGTTCGCTTTCGCCTAATGGCGTCGACCTAACCTCTAATTCAATTTGATCGGATCGCGTAATCGCAATAGATAACTCGATGAAACAAATCAAGCGTCGAGCAGTCAGATGTATTATCGTGCAAAGACACGTCGTTCATCGAAAATGATCGTTTTTCACGCGCGGATGAACCGATCGATCTCGCATTCTCTATTATTAGTACGCTTGTTTCACCGCGTTTCCTCTCGCGTAGAAAACACCCTGGTAGATGTCAGTGACGGGCCTTGACATTGCTACGCGTCAGACAATGTCCTCGCCTGTCTTTTCCCTCGATCTGCCCGCCCAAGAGGAAACAAAGCGAGCGAGACGACATCCGGTCTCGCCGCGCTTCTGTGTCGTTCAACTTGTCGTTATCTCGCAAGAAAGCGACCGGCCATCGTGTATACTCGTCGACTCTTCTGTGACTAATTGGCGACTGTTGTCCTCTGAATGAAGGAAAAACTTCAGGTCTTCGAAATTCTATTGTTTACGTTGTTATCTTGCGTACATCGATGATGTAAGAAATGTAAAGATATCCACATTTGGACGCGATTTAAAATTACGCACGCAATTTCAGCAAAGGAACGAAAGATACTTTTCGTAGCGGTAATTTTATGGTAAAATAAAAATCATCGAAAATTTACTTCCAGGCTTGGTCGTGTTCCAAACTTAAACGCGTCTCATCATCCGAAGGCGCAGGGACGATGCTGAAACCTGATCGGCGAGTCGAAAGATGCGCGTCACAGGACCAATTACGTCACCCCGTACAGGTACAGCATTTTAATAAACGCCTGGAATTACCAAGATCAAGCCTCCCCATAAATTTCCTCGAAACTCCAATCCCTTATCCTCCGCGATCCCCTGCTAATTGCAGTGAACCGCTCGGGCTACCTGTCCCTATCCCCCGAGAAACGCGGAGAGAAGGAGAGCGCGACAGGTACGACGTTTCGTGCAACAACAAGCGGCGAGGAGGAGGGTGCGTTGACGTCATTTGCGGCAATTCGTGTTCTTCGAAAACGGAAATATTGAGTGACATCACCAACCGGTCGAGCCAACTTGAACTCGAGATTCGTCGACGATGTCGTGGCCTGTCGGCTCTCTCGATTGCGATCTCACCTCCGTTCCTTTTCTTCTCGTCCTCTTCTCGCTCCCTTCTCGGTTGCATCTGCCTCGCGTTCTTCCTCTTTCTTCGAGGATACGTAGAGCATCGTAGCCGCGGGCTGGATGACTAAACAACGAGAAGGATCCTCTTCTCGGGCGCGACGGTCCAGGGTCGATGAAGAATATATATATCTCGATCCAAGTTTCGTTAATCGAATGGGGAATATACTGTCGTGGGTCTGGAACAAAATCGACAGAACTTGGACTTCTTTTTTTTTCCACGATCGAAACTTCGAACTTTTCGAAGAGATAAGAAAACAAAGGATCTTTTTTTAACTTGGAACCCGAGAAAGGGAATTATCGAAATTATAGGATTGGTTTGGCAAGATGGCTGACACATTCGCGCTATCAGGGAAATGATCGTGAGACTTCACCCATTACGCGCACAACACCGTGGAGCGCAACAAAGGCTACAAAGATGCATCTGCGATTCCAGGAATAATGAAGGCTCTCCGCGAATAATTAAACATCGCATAAAGACCTAAATACCAGGACGTATTCATCGAGCGTCCAATAAATCCTTGCTAAAATATCGACGACAATTTCACACCTCACTCGGCTTCTAATCAATTCGAGAGATTCCAACGCTTCGACAAACTTCTTCTTAACCGTGTGTAAACTGTTAGTAATAGGTTGTCGCGCGTTTCTTTCACACCCTCGGGCTGTAATTCCTCGGGCAACATTCATTCCACGAGGCGAACAACCACACGCGCGCATCGCCTGTTGCGAATCGATTGAAATTACACCCTTCAGCCGTTTCTTTTCGCGATTTTCGCGCAACGCGAATACCGAGGTAACCAGTAGTTTCAATTAATGGAGAGTTAATGGAGAGTCGGTTCAAGGAAAAACGGTGTCGTTTTCTACGTTTTACCTTACACCTATCTCGAGACTCAATCGCGGAACGTCGTGATTTAATTTTATCACGGTGTTTGTTGACGCGTTCCTGGAACGGTTGTAAAAATTACTGAATGGCGGCGTACGGTGAATACTTATAATACCACGGTCGAAGGTTGTCGCTTGTACAGTCAGGCACGAAGTATGGCTTATCACACGAACATTCTCTGTTATGAATATCTACAATTTGACGTTTAGTTGTGACGTTTATGTTTGTGTACACGTTGAAATTTATATTTATACCCGCCTTCGCCTTCCGTTCCGCAAGGGAACGAGAATTTTCAACATTTCTTTCTCGTCATTCCCTTCAATTTTTCTCCACTCACTTTTATCCGTATTTCCACTCCTTTCCTTCCTTCCTTGTAATCGGATCGGAATATATAAATATATTCAACCGAAAGAATTAACGTCATACACATATACTTATATTCCATATTCCAATTCGAAATCCTTCGAGAAATCTTCCCATCCTATATTCGTTTTTAACGAAACCATGGAGAGCAAAATCCTGGTGCGAAAATTCGCCAACTCGACTCGCGATCATCGGAACAGTTCACCGTTCCCTACATCGTTACCACGCGTAATTCAATAAAGAAGTTCTTTCCCTCGGGCTGATAAGTCGTCGGATTTCATCCACAGGGATTCCTCTCCTTCCTCCTCCTCTTCCTCCTCCTCGGTCAAAGCTTTCCTTCATCTCCACCGTTGATCCCTTCCTCCCTACTCCTCTTTTCGTGGATCATGTTCACTCCACATTTATCTTTCCCCTCCTTCTTTTTTTCCCTCTCCCTTCCTTCCCCTCCCCTCCTCCTCGCTCTCGCCCTCCCTGCATATTGATGAGAAATTTTAACCGGCGTGCGCGTGAGATTCCGGAGATGAAAGGCGCTGTAAAAAATGCAATAAACTGTAAGCTAATTTCCAGGATCAAAGGGGCCTCGAAGAGGAGGAGAAGGAGAAGGAGGAGGAGGAGGAGGAGGAGGACTCCCCCCTCGCCATTTCTTTTTTCGCTGAATTCGTACGAAACGCGGCCACGTCGCCTCTCCCTCTCTCTCTCTCTCTCTCTCTCTCTGTAAGTGCTGTAAAAACTGCCTCCTCCGCGCTGCTCGCTTCTCTCTTTAGACCGTCCATTTTCTCGGCCTTCTTCAAATCCCCGCTTTCATCTTGAAACGATGTCGCGTTTATCCGCAGCGACAAAACGCTTTTGAAGCGGCGAAAGCTCCGAGCTTGCTCGTTAACCCCTTGAAAAGGGGCGAGTTTGGACTCCGCGTAAAGGGTCCCGTTCCGTTTGTTCTTTTGGCTTATTAGTTTGGAATGGAACTGGAATTTGTTTGCCCCTTTCTTCTCTCGTTTCGAGGATCTTCGAGGAACGATGCGAAATAATTTAGACTTTACCAATTTTTTTTTTTCTTTTCAAATTTGCTCGAAATTTGCCGGATATTTGTTGTCCATTTATTTTTTTATAATGTATATATGAATGGTGGATTGGAACAGCGTTGGTCTGTTAAATAAGGCGGGCATAAATTAAACGGAGGATCGGGGCGATGAATGTTGGCAAAAACTGATTTTCGGGGGGTAAGAAGTTCGCAGCGGGGGATATCTTGAACAAACATCCCATTAGGATGCCGTGATATGCGCCATTAACAAACACATGGTCCTAATTGCAGTTCTACGATCCAAATTCAACTTCTCTAGAATCTTCGACCGACATATGTGTCCTTTCTGGAAATTTCTCCACAGTGATCCACTGTTCCGCCATTTCTATGGAATCGAAACCAACTTCTCTCCGTGTTCTTTAAAAAAGTGAAGCCTTCCGATTCATTTCTAATCTAAAAATTTAATTTCTCCGTTAGAAAAGATCAACGTGTCTTCATTTTTCACGAGCCTCGAAATATTTAACCCCTTCATCTATTTTTCCTCTTTATTGTTCTCGAGAAATTACAGAAAGAAAAATAATTACTATTTGAATGAAAAGATTGATACGCAGTTAAACAAATTTCGATCAGCCAATTCTAAACTAAATTATTCCAAATCCACGCAAAGTCCAAATTTTTGATTCATTTTTTAATCTAAAAATTTACCTTCTCCGTTAAAAAGGAATCGATCGATCAACTTCATATTTCGAGCCTCGAAACATTTAACCCCTTCATCTTTCCTCTTTATTATTCTCGAGAAATTATAGAAAGAAAAATAATTATTATTAGAATGGAAAGTTTGATACGCAGTTAAACAAATTTCGATCAGCCAATTCTAAACAATTATCCCAAATCCATGCAAAGCCTTTTGATTCATTTTTTAATATAAAAATTTACCTTCTCCGTTAAAAAAGAATCGATCGATCAACGTTCATCTTCATATTTCACGAGCCTCGAAACATTTAACCCCTTCATCTTTCCTTTATTAATCTCGAGAAATTAGAAAGAAATAATTACTAATAGAATGGAAAGATTGATACGCAGTTAAACAAATTTCGGCTCTATATCCTATCCCACCCTAGCCCCAATTCTAAACAATTATCCCAAATCCACCCTGTACGAAGCGTTCCACGATACCGCAGGAACGCATCAAGGTTGCCAAGATAGACTCTCTCTCTCTCTCTCTCTCTCAAGAGAGAGAGAATTATTTCCATTCCCATCACGTGTCACCAGCAACCCCCCACTTGTCCCACTCAATCACAGTCCCCCATCGAGTTGCCAGCTCCCCGATGGATACTTTCTTCCTCCACGGGAATCAATTAACCAGGCCGGCGATGAAATTTCCACGATAATGATAACAATTTCGCCTGGCCCTCGTTCGACCTGTTATCGAGGCGAGGACGAGGAAGAAGAATCGGATTATACTCTCCGTAACGAGATTAATCCCCGTGCCGCGCGCGGGCAAGCAAGGGCGGCGTAAAAGTATCCCTGCCCTGGCCGCTCTCGAGAGCGAAGGAAAAGAAGAGGGAGAGAAAAAGAGGGAGAGAGAGAGAGGCAGAGGAAATTTGTTATCGCATGCTTCGCCGTGGAAAATGGATAAATTAATTCGATTAGAAAGTACGAGGGTGGAAAGTGGAGGAAAGTTTCGGTGGCGAATGGATGATTCCGTGGAAATTCGATGATTAGAGGGATACGGGGCTTCTGGGCTACGATCGAAATTTGAAAATTGATATAATGGGGAGAGGAGGCGATCATAAAGTGGAATTGATTTTAATTAATGGATATGTGTAGATATGTGTAGTATAATGGAATCGATAGCGCGAGGTGAGGTTACTTGGGTGGTAAGGAAAATCGGTGTGCAAATTCGAGATAATTGAAGAACGAGGGAGGGAGAGAGGAAATACTCTCGTTCGATGATCTCTTCCGCGATATAATTATACGAGACACGTAATTTTTAACGTAATTTCATTATAACGTTATCCTTTTTTTCTTTTCTTAACGATTAAATTATCAAATTGTTAAATCAAAGTAAGCTAATCGAGGCTCGTTTCGAGAGACGATAATCCTGATATTTTATCCTTCGTTTAAACGTAAGATATCCTTGGAACAGAACCGTAGGAATTCCTATGGCAATATGAAACAGATATTCCGGTTGAACATCGAGGAGGAGGAGGAGGGAGGGGGAGAAAATAATAACGGTGAAACTCGATTTTGCGCGAATTATCTTATCTTCCAGTTTTACGAGACTGTATCGCCTTGTGCGTTCCGCGAAGGGTTTCTTCGCATCTCTTTCGAACCGTGGCCGTACCGCGCGTACATAAAACCTCGATGCCCTCATAATTAGGAATTTATTCCAAATAACCGGCGTGCTTTGATAAGGAAACCCGATAACTTTTCAACGGCCACGCCTGCTCGCGACCTTGCCGAAGGATCTCGTTCGTGCGCGCTTCGAGAAAGGGATTCGCGATGATCCATTAAATCTGAAATTATTCGTTAATAAGAATATTTTCTCGTCGTAATCGTTAAACCTTGTCCTTTTACGAACAATCGAATTGATTGATCTTTTTTCGGCTAAAAAAAAAAAAGAAAAAGAAAAATTCGGATTCACGATTGTCGAGCATGCAACGTTATTAAAAAAAAAAAAAAAAGGAAAAGAAGGAAAATTAAGTAACATTCCCCTCTTTCAAAATTCTTCGTATCTTCTAATCCAACGTATCTCGAACTTCCACTAAACTGTCCACAGAATTTACTGCAACGAGCGCTCACAAAGATAACAGGTTTCCTACTGTAAGATCGTTCGACGGTATTTTTTATATTTCTTTTTTTTTTTTTTGTTTTTTGTTCTTTTTCCCCCCTCTTCTTCTCCACTCGCAATTCCTGCATTATATCGGATAAAAATCGACTTCAATAAACCTTTCCTTTAACGCCTTTAGCATATGGCGTTAAATGTCTTCACTAAACCATTTGTCCCAATCGTAACAAATAACCGAGTAACAGGTTTTCAACTGGCAAGGCTGCCTCGATGTTTTCCTGTTCCCCTCTTTTTCCTTTCATCGTGTAAAATTGGCTCTTTGTAGAAAACTCGATGCACGACGACGCATCGACATATGGCAACGGCATAACAACAATCTTCCCTGTCGCCCGTGCAATATCGATTTATCCGTCATCATCGAACCTGTCCCTAAAAAAAATAAATCTTCGATTTCGATGTTATTCTTCTTTTCTTTTTTCTTTTTTTTTTTTTTCGATTCGATCGACGAAATTCCTGCAACCATGCGATCGTTGTTGGAAAAGAAGAATAGCGAAGGTAAACAGATCTCCAAACTCGATCTCCAGAAACCGACCGCAAGTCCCTTCACACCCCATTTTCAGAACCCGCAAGTTTCCTCAACCTCGCCCACCCCTTAAAAACCTCGTCGAATCGACCCTCCTCAACTCGAAACCAAACCAGCACGAGTTCCCTTCTCTCGTGCCAGGAACAGCAACAGAAGAAATCTCTCGGGACGTTTCACCGCGTATTAACGTTATTTATCACCCCTGAAGAGAATCGATCGAGTAAAGAAATCGATCAACGAATTATCATATCTTCTATTTAAAAACGAATCGAAGAGACGATATCCCCCCTCCAACTTTCATCATTCTCACTCTCCTCGCTCTATCGGCCAACTTAAACTACACTTTCGTCCTATCCGTCCTGCGCGATAGATCCTCGATTTTACGACGAATAAACCGCGTGCCACCCACTCGCTCGCACACAGAGAGACAGAGAGAGAGAGAGAGAGAGAGAGAGAAGTTTCCACGGCTCGATAACCCCGGCCACACCCACGCGTCAGGCAGCGACGAACAATTATCGTCCCCCCTCGGGTTGGCTGACCTTGACCGTGAGAGCGGCGCGTTCGAGGCTAGGAGGAGCGTGAAGCGGCACCGCGCCGTAACCGGAAGTACGGGTGACACGGTGCACTGGAATGGAGGCGGCCGGTCATGTGGCCTAGGCAAGCTCGTTCGTTCGGGTCGGGTTGGCTGGCAATCTTGCGTGGAATCTGGCGAACGGTCCGTTTCGAAAACGATGTACCAGTTAGATAGGGGGCCACCGGTCTAGCGGTTTCTTTTTTTTCAATAAGAAGGGGGAGTAGTTGGCAGGGAGTGAGCGGGGTGAACGCGGCAAAGCGCGTCGGCCGGCTC
>NW_006264021.1:42603-45314 GCF_000469605.1 Apis dorsata
CGAGGGCAGGGGGCAGCGAGCGTTTTGCCTTCCCCTCTCCCTCGAGGCACATATCATCTGGTTTCATTGTTTCGAGCTGGCTCGTGCATCGTGGCTGGCAAGAACTGGGTAAATGGATCTGGATCATTGGAGCGAGGCACGAGGCGTCCTAGATGCCTAGAGGGTTGGGGATGAGGAGGGAAATCCGTCGTCACGTCCGCGGACGCAGGATGTTTTATGGATTTAATTTGTCGCTGTTCGCTGAGATCTTCGCGATTGTCGATCCTCTTTCTTTTCTTTTTCATTGGTTTTTTTTCCCCCTCGATGTGGGATCGCGCGCGAGGAACAGGAAACGGAACAGGTTCGAGATTGGATGATCGATGGTTTTCGGCGGATATACGGGTATTTTGTTCCTCGGCGTGAGAGAATTCTTTTACAGAGAGAGATTCTCGAACAAATACAAATACTTGTCTGTCCTTCGCTACGAGCTTTCTTAAATTTACGATTCGCGAATGAATCGTTGCTGGTAACGAGCAAAGATTACGGCTAAATAATAAATTCATCGAAAAAAGGGGGAGAACAAAGAAGAAGAAGAAGAAGAAGAAGAAGAAGAAGAGGGAACGGCAAGATCGATAACCGTTTCGGCAAATTTCTCGATCGTAAAACAAGATTGTTGGCGTTTTAACGGCGGGATCGAGGGGTTAGATTTACATGTGGTTCGATGGAAGAACCGTTGGCTCGCGGAGGAAGGCGCGAAGGAAAAGATTCGATTTGACGCGGCGTCAGCTGACAGCGTATTCTTACGCTCGCGCGGAACACTGCAATTTTCTCGCCAACGTTTATTTAATATGCCCCGTGAACGTCTATTGAATAGGCAGACGGTTGTTGCGGTTTTAAAAGGTGGACTCCGCCGTTTAATTGACGCAAATCATTGGAATCAACCGGGATAAAGCGCGATCCATTATTTTTCCCCCTCTTTCGAGAGGGGGTTTCGATCGTGCACGGACGATTGATCGTGTGTATCGGACGTGTCGATCGATAATGATGCATAATTAATATAGTCGAGGCGAGTGGAAATTAAGAGAGTGATTGTCAACGAAGAGAGAGAGAGGACGGGCGTCTCTTCCTTTCTCTTTCTCGTTTTCTTTTCTTTTCTTTTTTTCTCTCTCTTCTTTCTTTCTTTCTTTCTTTCTTCTTCTCCTTCTTTTTTCACGATCGCCACGGAACGTGTTATTAGAAGTAGTTATTGATAAACGTACGATAATTGCACGCTTGTGTTCGCGCCACGATGACGATGAAACTCTCTCAACGATGAAAATCCTTATGGTCTTTAAACATTTTTGCGCCGTTTTCACGTCTGAGCTTTAAAGAATTTTTTCAGGAAGTTGGTACGTGATGTTGGCGATATCGAGTTACGAACGGATGTGTAAAGAGAAATAAACAGCGAGAAACTTTTCCATTGTCGAGAACAATGAATAATGTGTACTTAAATATATATAGTATTATAAGCGTTCAGTAGGTAACATCATACCTACATCGATGGTTAAATAATACAATCCAATCGTTCTCTGCTCTCCGAACGAAAGTCAATTTTCCTCTCGAACCATGAAAAATCTGAAATCGCGGTGAGCGGCGAATAAAGAACGATTTCGCTCGGGAATTTCACTCGAGAAACTTCTCCGATATCGTCGACATATGGCCATCATTAACCGATCTAACCTCTCTTAACGTTTGTTCCCCGAATTCGAACGTAAGAGATCTCCCTCCCTAATCGTCTTCTCCATCCTCCATCCTCCATCCTCCATTCTCCATCCTCCATCCTTCATCTTTCATCCTCCGTCCAATTCATCGATATAGGCACGCCAATAAATACTCGGCCATAAAATTGGTCACCGTCGCCCTTGGCAAACGTTGTCCCCGATTTGCAAGGATCGACCATTTTCACTCTTATCGGCTCTTTCTTCGATCCAACTGCATATATACATATATACATATATATATACTCGTACATTATCGATTAAATGGTAAATCGATCCAGAGATCCATGCTCTTCTGGGCGAACTATCGTCACGTGACGAAGAGGGAGGGGATAAAACCGAGCGATACGCGAGCGAGGTGCGCTTTTCCCATCGGCGATGTTATCTACACGGCTGAGTCCGTGAACCAAGACAAAGAGACCTGATTAATCCTCGGCTTGACCCACGTGGCGACCGGATACGGCGTAACCGGGATGCAGGATAACGGTTTCCACCGATCCACGCCACGAGAGGAGAGAGAGAAGCCGTGGCGGACACCGGACGCGCCGCGCGATCTTTCGATATTCCATTTCGTTCGAAATTTCCTGATCTCCGTGCGAGAAGAAATTGACAGGGAGAGAAAGGTTTGGGGGAGGATTTACGCGTAACGAATATAACAAAGATTTAGGGTGTTATCATTAATAATCTTTTGGATCATTGGTCAATTCCTGTTCTCGTCCTGTAAAGGTTAGATAAATGATTCAACTTTTGTTGCATCGAAGCGCGAAAGTAATTTTATTAGTCGAGAAGACTATCTTTCACGAATTGTCGCTTTGAAATTTTTCTCAGACTCTTATCTTATTAAAATAAATAAATAAATAATAGTATCGCTATAAATTGTAAATGAAATTAATGTATGATGAAGAGAAAATAAAAAATCGGCGGTCTAAATCGGTATCTTTAAAAGTCTCAAAGATAGGATCAGAAAATCGGAAA
>NW_006264021.1:45548-52671 GCF_000469605.1 Apis dorsata
TAAATAAAATATTATTATAAATTACAAACGTTTTAACGAAGTTGATATGTGATGAAGAGAAAATGAAAAATCGGCGGTCTAAATCGGTATCTTTAAAAGTCTCAAAGATAGGATCAGAAAATCGGAAAAATAAATAAATAAAGTATCATTATAAATTGCAAATGTTCTAACAAAGTTGGTGTGTGATGAAGAAAAAGTGAAAAATCGGCAGTCTAAATCGGTATCTTTAAAAGTCTCAAAGATAAAATCAGAAAATCGGAAAAATAAATAAACTATCATTATGAATTGCAAACGTTTTAACGAAATTGGTGTGTGATGAAGAGAAAACGAAAAATCGGTCTAAATCGATATCTTCAAAAGTCTCAAAGATAGGAAATGGCGAGGAAATCGGAAACATTCCATTCCGAGTTTTTGGTCCCGTTTGATCGTGGAGTTTGTTGCGGAGAGGAAGAAAGCACGATCCCGAGGAAAGCCAGAGCCCCCCTTTCATCGAGTGCACGAGAACGTGGAGAGTTAGCTGGCCGCGCGAGGAAAGCACGTCTCGAGTCATTGGTATTCCACGAGCACCTCTCTGAGTAGCTCTGATTCTAGACGTAATTCACGGAATCCTCGTTTCGGACAGACCAGGAATCCCTATATCCCGGCACGCGGGACGCATACCCGATCAGCCTCTCCTCGACCGTGTCGACGAAAATTTCGTGGAACGTGCGCCCGAATTTTCCGAAACCGCCCCCCCCCCCATCCCTTTCGATCCTCCTACTCGTCCACGAAAGGGAAATTTATCGTGCCTTTGACCTATCCATACGCTCCTCGCGGAAATATGCGCCTCGTGAAAAACTCTTTTCGCTTTTCTTCGAGAGAAAAGAAAAGAAAAAAGAATTCCTGGGGAGGAATAATTCGTACAAATAAATTCGAATTGTTCTCCCTCGTAATATACTATTTTACATAATTGAATTATAAATCAAGTTCGAATAATAGGAACTTGGTTTAAATTTAATTTATTCCCGAATAAATGCCATAACGTTGCATCCATAGCGTATCCCGTTTTCGTACCAATGAATTCGACTCGACGCGAAACACGATACTCTCGATTCGATTCCGTCCAAGTGACTCGACTGTGAAGAAAAAAAAAAAAAGAAAGAGAGGGGAGAGAGAGAGAGAGAGAGAGAGGGAAGTCGGTTAACGAAATATCGAAGAAGAATCCTCTTTCGAGAGGAGCGACGGAAACGTTTCCCATGGACGAAGGCACGATCTCGCCCCGCTTAATTAAGATTCAGAGAATGAACAGTTTCTCGATCAGTAGCCACCGCATAAATTTAATTACGATAAGGCGGCGGTGCACACGATGTTTATCTGGCTAAATAAATCCCCGTTAACTGGATTTATTAATCGGACACGCACATGCTACGCCGCGACCCGTTACCCGTCCTGCCGTTCGTTCCTCGTTTTGCGTTGTTGCGCGCCGTTTCAGAGGCGAGCGGCCGCCGCAAAATACCCGCGAATAATTGTCGTTTTTGTCAATATTTATGTTTCCTATTGCGCGACATTAAAATAATTGCCGGGCTCATTATCGGCAATCGTGGTTTCCACGGTGAAGTCACGGAACGGCGATAACCCGGCGGCCAACAACCATCTTCGTTCCCGCCGATTCCGTATCCTCGAAAATTATTTTTATCGCTGGTTTCTTCTACGATTTTTCGATCGAACGTTTTACTCGAGGCGGAGCGGACGGTGATTTAAGAATCGGGCGAGGAAAGATATCGCGGGAGAGGAAATTAAAAGTTTTAAATTTAAAATTTTTATATTTTTATATCGTGATTCTGATCGAATTTTTAGATCGAAGAGATAGAGCGCACAGAATCGAGTCGAACGAGGAAAAATATCGCTATGGGAGGAGGTTAAAATTTTTATATTATTGTACCGTGATTAGTAATCGAATTACTAAGAGATAAAATGCAGAGAGTCGAATGAGACGAGGGAAGATATCTATGGGAGTGGAGGTTAAAATTTTTATATTTTTATACCGTGATTCTAATCGAACTTTTTTACTCGAATCGCAGAGATAAAGTGCACAGAGTCGAATCAAACGAGGGAAGATATGGGAGAGGAGGTTAAAATTTTTATATTTTTATACCGTGATTAGTACGATTGTAATCGAATTACAGAGATAAAGTCGACACAGTCGAATCAAACGAGGAAAGATATCGCTATGGGAGAGGAGATTAAAATTTTTATACTTTTATATACTCATGATTGTGATCGAACGTTTTACTCGAATCACAGAGATAAAGAGTCGCATTAAACGAGGGAAGATACGAGAGAGAGAGGAGGTTAAAATTTTTATATTTTTATAAAATGATTAAATTGTGATAAAACGTTTTACTCGAATCGCAGAGGGAATTAAAAGAGGGAAGATATCGACGAAGAGGAATGTACTTTTGATTAGAACGCGTTTCGATTAATACGCGTATTTTAAATTTTTCTTAAAGATTCGATACTCCCGCGTGTATCGATCCGTGCCCGTAACCAAAGCCAAAAATTCGATATATTTCCAGCTCGAGGCGTAACGTACACGTAACATGGGAGGAAGGGAAGAAAAAGAAGCGTAGGTCTGCACAGGTGGAAGCCTCAAAAACCGCAGGTGCGACCAGAAATTCCAACGTAACAACTCGTCATCCATCCAACTCGTTCGACTCTTCTCTCATCCGTAATCCAGCAACGATCGACGTTTTCCCCTCTTCAAAATCCCCTAACTCCCCGTGTCACACCCCTATCAAGCGATATAATCCATCCTCGTAGGAGGAAACATTGGAGGCATTGTTCGGATGGTCCACTCGTACGGAGCCCCTATCAAAACCCGCGATTGTCCGCCGCAAATCGAGCCAATCTTCCAGGAACATCTTCTCGAACGAGATGGACTCTTCTCGAGATCCATCTCGGCTGAGAAACGGCTCGAAACTTTTTCACAGGAAAGATGGGTAGGGGGGAAGAGTATCCTCTCTTCCCCTCCTTCCGCCCAGTGTCCTTCCAGCCCAGAGGAGGAAGAAGACGTACGAGGCGCTGGCGATCCTGTCTAATTGTCCAAAGGGGGTTCGTCGCGCGACAGATGCCACGAACAGAGGCGCCTCCTGCCGCCCTCCCTGCTTCCCTCTTCTGGGAAGAGGAGAGGCGGATGGACGGGAGCGGGCACACGCGGATGGACGCGAGAGGCCACGGGCAAAAGAAGGAACTTGGATATTTATAGTGCCGTGGGCCGGGGAGATCCGCAAAAACTGGCGGCGATTCGCAGTGCTGAAATAACAGGTTAGCTCGAGCCGGTCGACGACGACGAGGACGGAGGCGAGGGAGACGAGGGGCGGGGAGGGAGAGTGGAAGATGGGGCAGTGGAGAACGAGAGAGGAGCCGAAGAAAGAGGCTGGCTCGGGGAGGAAGGGTGGGGAAGATGAAGAGCGTTGGAAGAGAAAGGCGAGGAATGTGGAAGACGATGCGGGGAAAGATGAAGAAGACCACGTAGACCGTGGAGGACGAGGACGAGGATGAAGCAGGAGGAACGGCAGGGATAGGAGGAAGACGAGGAAGAAAAGGGTGGAAGACGGTGGAGAGGGGGAGTGGTTCGGCTTGTAGAGGCACCGGGTTTCTATTTATACCGCGTCACCGCGGATCAAAGATCCTAAGAGTACGTGTAGGGCCCCCGTCAAGAAGCTTCTTCTTCTTCTTCTTCTTCTTCTTCTTCTTCTTCTGCTTCTTCTTCTTTTTCTTCTTCTTTTGATGATGATGATGATGATGATGGTAGTGGTGGTGGTGATTCTTCTTCGGTCTCTTCGTGTTGCTTTTTGACCGATTGTCGGAGTTGGATACTCGACGTTGTCCTCTTGGAAATTGTTAAACGATCCCCTGGAATTTCGGCAACCATTTTCTTTGGATTCTTTATATTTGTAGGAAATATATTTCGTTGATAAATCGCGCCTCGCTCAAACACGATACGATCTCTTAAGAAAGCTAGAAATTTAATTTCAATCTTTCCTATTGTTCGACCCGAGTCACAAGTATATCGCGATCCGAGTAAAATTCTCGCGTTCATTGCCGCGTATCAATTTTATTCGTTCGCACAATGCCAACTTGCACAGTCATACTTCGTAACAAGAACCGCAAAAAACCCATCCATTTCTCGTATCTCTCATATATATCCAAGCACCCAATTTCTATTCACGAATCTCTTCATCCTCCACCAAATTCTGTCCATCTCGATCAATTCGTCTTCGAACGGGCGTCTCAATCCGCGGATCGGAGGGTCAACCACCGATGCCCTGTTTCATCAAAAACTGCACTAAGGCAATAAGTCGAACTGGCGAAAATCACGGCGGATTCTCCTCTCCTCCCCTTCCTCCCCTGCTCCCTCTCCTTCGCCCCATTCGTCTTTCGCTCACGGCCAAGGAATGGAACGGTCGCCTCTCGGTCGGTGCTCATTGTGTGCAAATAACGACAAACCACTTGTTTCTTTGGATCGTGCCGCGGCGCGCAGCTTCGATCGTGCCTCCCCTCCCCTCCTCCTCTCGTTAACGTAAGTTCCTTCCGATTTCGTGCTTCTATTATTAAGAATCGGGGAGGGGGACGTCCCTTTCGATTATTCCACTTGTTCCCTTCGATTTATTGCCGGACAGCCGTGCGTCTGCCCCCTTCGATTTGTCTTTCGCGCGGCGAACCCCCCTTCCCCGATCCATCGCGGAAGATAATGATGACGTTATTGGATCGGACGATTCGACGAGATTCGACGAGATTCGTTGATGATTTTTATTTTTTTTTTTTTTTTTTTTTTTTTTTTTTTTTTTTTTTTTTTTTTTTTGAGAAGAGATACGAAGAGTGGATGTTGCGGTGAATTATGATCGACGGTGTTCTTTTCGCGGATACGGTGTATAAATAAATAATGATGGCGTTGATTGAACGATTAGGTATTTACAATGTTTGTTCATGATAATGTGGAGATTTGAAGATGATGATTTTTCGGAGGAGAAGAGATACGGCAGATGTTGTAAATTCTGATCGATGAAGAATGTAGAAACGATGTAGATAAATAAAATATAATGGTGGCGTTATTGAATCGTATTTCTAAGTCAATATTTCCCGTGATGGTATGTAGATTTGATGGTTTTTTTAAAAGAAGAAGTACAATAAATGTTGTAAATTTTGATGGATGGTATTTTTAAAATATAGTATACAATAAATTTTTTTTCAAGATGAATTTTATAGTGGCATAAATGATCGCAGATATTTTTCGAAACGAATCGAGAATAAACTTTGTAAATTCTGATGATTCTTTTTTATAGAATCGACGAATGACAGCGTTATCGAATCGTATTGAATTCTGAATTGTCTCTCGCTAGATTATCGATCTTTTCGAGGTATTTTTCAAATTTGATCCACCTTTCCGATTCGCAAACCAGAAAAAAATAAAAATAACAATAACGGTGATTAATAGAGATGTAGGAAGAGAAAGGAAAACAAATTTCCCAGGAGCCAGATGATTGGCGAGAGAGTGGAAGGAGAATAAACGCGCGACGTGGTCGTCGTGAAGCGTGCTCGTAAGTATGTACGTACGTGGCAGAAAAGCACGAAGAACCGTGGAAACCTTCCTGGTGATTACAGTTAGCCCATTGTTAGCACCGTGGGCTACGTGTTAACACTCGGCGAATGGCGCGCACTCGTTAACTGACCCCTCGCTCTCTGCCAATGTCACGTTCACGCGATTAGAAAACGCTAATAATTAGCCGAGCGGAAGTGTCGCGACACGCTCGCGAATTCCACGTGTCGCCATGCGTTCCTTGTCGCCTCCGCCGTTGCGCCTCGCTCTCCTCCACCCTATTTTCTTCCCTCGATTATTTCCAAAATTCCCCTCAAATCTACAAATTTCCGATCTAATATCGAAAACAATATAAAATAAAAGTAATTGATTCCACGCTTCTATTTAGATTGGGGAACAAGAATATTCGAGATGTGTTTCGATTCTTATAAAAGAATAGGATAATTATACGATATATTTGTTATTCTGAAAGAAACAATTCTCCTTCTTGTGAATGATAAAATAATTCTTCCCTTAAAAAAAAAAAAAAAATTATTCGATTCTGTTTTTAATCGCCGATGAAAAGATGAAACTCGAGAAATTTCCAGAGTATACTATCCATCTATATGCTAATAAAAACGCAAAATCATGTTTCGCGGAAAAATTCATCGATATCTTTTATATAAAGGAGATTAAAAATATTCTTGGAAATTTGCTCGAGCGTCTAAATTAGTCGAAATCCGTCGATTTCCGGGTACACCGTGTTTAGATCCGTAGCGAGGGGCGGGGATCGGGTTGGGGCGACGGAAATTCCATTTCGAACCCATCGTTCCTATGGAACGTCGCACGGTGCGGGGACAGTGTCGTTGGAAGCTTGTTAACGAGCCTGACTTTTGACACATAATACACCGCGAGTATTACTATACCAATTTGTCGTAATTCAAAATTTATTGGTCAACCATCGTAAATCCTTTAATTACATTTATCCCAAAGAAAATATCTTGTGTTAGATCGAAATAACGTTTCACCGTTCGTACCGTTTCATATTATACGATCCTCGCACGTCTGGAAATTACTCTGACGCCGTATATACCACACCGATTCATATTTATTCCGTCCGATTCCCGTTAATTTATTCCCGATTCGTATGCAAGCTACGCCTTTTGCCTTTCGCGATTTTCCTCTCCTCGCCGAGCCTAGCCGAGAGAGAGGTTAATTTCCCCGCAAATATTTTTATTTCGCATCGAATATGAAAGTGCTTCGCGAGTTTTCATCGTCAACCGACTTAATCCGATTTTACGTTAAATCGATCGTCCGATCGTTAAGGCTTAAGGGGGAGAATAAAAATAAAGATGTAGCCGATGAAAATTGGAAATTTTTTTTAACAATTCAACGAGTACACGGATAATAAAAAATTCGAATCGAAGAATCGAAAAGCCTAACTAAATTTATCTGTTTATCTCGATTCGCTCATACTTGTCGTATTCGAATTATCGATATATATTCATAGAAAAAAAAAAAAAAAAAATTGACTACTCCTTGGAAATCGTTGGATTGAGAGGAAAA
>NW_006264021.1:52725-53657 GCF_000469605.1 Apis dorsata
AAATCGTTGGATTGAGAGGAAAAAGTTTCGTAGAAAAGGCAAAGAAATAAATATATATATTATACTCTCGTACTCAACGTATCAACCCTAACCCCGAGGTCATTCAATTATTCGATTCCTTTCTTAACCAAGCGCGTAATATCCCTGCCCCCCTCCCCTCCTCCTTTTCCTTCTCATAAAAAGGACGCGAATCAAGTGGAAAAAAGCCGAGGAGACCTGCGCTCGGACGCGTGCTCTTCTAGTCACACACACACCTTTTTCTAGTTACACCTGTTTCCTCCGTTTTTCACGGTATCGATCACCAGGCCGATTAATCGTTGAAAAGGGAACGGGCGCAAGAAGGCGAGGGGGGAACGAAACGTGGATCCGTACGTGCTCGACGTGCTCTAGGGCCGTTAATGTTCCCAGGAGGATCTATTGTCGGTAAAAGACGGCACGACCGGAATGTCATTATGTCCGTTTTGAAATTATTATCCTAACGGATGAGCCGAGTCGGGGAACGGTTAAAAATGGGCGAAACCACGTTCACGCGTTTCCCATATTAATCGGCGCTTCATTTCATCGGTGCACGCGCGCGTTTTTTCTTTTTCTTTTTCTTTTTTTTTTTTTTTTTTTTTTTTCTCTCGTCTTTCGAGAAAGAAGGGGGAATACCGATCTATCGATCAATAAAATTATCATTAGGAGTAGATAAATATATCTATACAGTAATATCTATAGATACGAATAATCTAATAGTTCTAATAGTTCAATCTCGAGTTTGTTAATTAAGCTCCTCTTGAGCGTGATTAAATATCACTTATTTTTTACTTCTTCTCCTTCGACTTCGAGTGAACGATCGATCATCGTGTTAACCATAACTTTTTTATTCAGAGTGAACGAGAATCGAAGGATACGAGAAATATCATATTTTCATCCGAATTGAAAATTTTTGG
>NW_006264021.1:53809-58533 GCF_000469605.1 Apis dorsata
GAAATTGTGATTATAAATTTTCTTTCTTTTACACATACGTAATTATAAACGAATTTTTCTCTCTCAAAAATTATACTAATAAAAATATAATTTCGTTAAATGAAAAACATAAAACAAGTCTCTAACGAGGATTATAATTATTATAAATCGGATATTCTCTCCAAGTTCCAATAACTCGCGAACGCCATCTGCAATCGGAGGGGAGAAGGGCACGTGACGCGCGTAATGTTACGCATCGATACACCGGAAATAGCTTCCATACGCGAAATATATTCCGCTCATAATGTTATCCAACGCCTCGTAAAGGTTGATCGAGGTGGCCACCGGTTCTACTGTTGAAAAATTTCGCGAAATACGTCGCGTGGAAACATTAACATTCGCGCGTTTTTGCGCTCGCGTTTAACGGTCGCCATTCGCGTGGCGATAAATCTCGTTGGAATTCATTATAACTGTCGGACGATAAAATTCGATCCTGAACAAATGGTCTCTTTTTCTCTCTCTCTCTCTCTCGCCGTTCCTGGAGCAGAAGCATCGACTTTTTCAAGAATTAAGAAGGATCGATGCTCGTTTAGTTCGTTTCTGTTTCGGATGAGAGGATGACGTAGGAGAAGTTTAGATTAGCAGAATCGAAGATCGAGTAGGAACGAAACGATTTCCCTCCGAGTCTTGCTATCGAGAGATAAATCGAAATTTTGTTCGAAGAATTTTCAACAGATTTTGTTTCGATCGGGACGTAATCAATTGGATTGTTGAAGTCGAGCAGGTTACTTTTCGAGATAGAAGGATTTCGATCGGCGTTAAAAGGATTCTCCATTTTTCTATGTTCTACCGTTACTCGTTATCAGAATCTTGCTCTAAAAGTTCTTCCATTAGACTTACTCCGATAAGAAATTGTTTTTGTGCCTTGTGATTATCTTTGGAACGATGGATCGAACCTTTTGAGGTAGTAAAATTTTAAATGGATAGATTGTGAAAAATATATTTTGCGGATTAAAGTAACGAACTTAATAATAAACGATAATTTTGATTCCAGTATCCAGCGGGGTAATAAATTCGTGGAAAAATATAAACTAGAAATTTATCGTTAATGGAACATTTAGAAGGAACAAGATAAAAAGGAATATCGTGGAATACCTTTGGAAACATTATTATTCCATTATTTCGGGATAATTTATTTGAAGAAGACCGATAATTTTAACCTAAATTATATTATTATATGAAACAAATTACAACCCGATGATGCGATACGTAATTTTTATCCCTAAATTAACTTCGAAAACGTGGAAATAAAAATAAATTTATGCTAATTTCTCGGAAAGATTGTGTTTATTCTCCTTAAAATATATATAAAACCTTCGATTATTTCCGAGGAAATTGTTCTTTAATCGTCCAACGAAAGGTTTAAATGGCAGTTAAATCTGAAACTTGATTCTTGCCAGTCATGCCTCCATCCTAACCCCATCCTTCCAGCCAAGATCGAAGTATGCACACTGGCAAGGCCGAGTGTAATAGGTTTCCTGGATTAGCGGACTGGTTTTTCCTTAATTAGAATCTGTCGTTATGATCCCGCGCATACGTATGATCAGCGAAGGGAACGAGTTCTATCTTAGCGACGAGTGCGTCAAAAACAACTTGAGAATCAACGAAATTAGCATTAACCGACTATTTATACCTCGATGTACACGATCTCTAAACTCTGCACACACACCGCATCGTAATAAACGTGGCATTGATAATCCCCGACCATTTTAAACGACCATTCCAACGATTGCTCCGTATAAAGACATCCGAACATGATCCCTATATACGGATAGAAAACTTTTTCGTCATTCTATTACATAACAAGAAAATTTTATCGATAATCTTACTATTCTTAAAAAAAATCCAGGGTTTTTCAACGAAATTCTTAACCTCTCCTCTCCCTTTTACGCCACCAAATCCATCAAAATCTAAACGCAGAAAACTTTCTCGTCATTATATAATAAGAAAATTTTTATCAATAATCTTATTATTCTTAAAAAAATTCCAGGGTAACGAAATTCTTAACCCTCTTTCTTAATCCTCTTTCTTTTACGCCAAACTCGTCGAAATCTAAACGCATAGCCCGGATAGAAAACTCTTTTATCATTTTACTATATAATAAGAAAATTTTTATCAATAATCTTACTATTCTTAAAAAAATTCCAGGATAACGAAATTCTTAACCCCTCTTTTTCCTTTTACGCCACCAAACCCATCGAAATCTAAACGAAGAAAACTCTCGTCATTCTATTGTATAACAAGAAAATTTTTATCAATAATCTTACTATTCTTAAAAAAATTCCAGGATAACGAAATTTTTAACCCCTCTTCTCCCTTTTACGCCACCAAACCCATCGAAATCTAAACGCATAGCGAATAGAAAACTCTTTTATCATTTTACTATATAATAAGAAAATTTTTATCAATCTTACTATTCTTACAAAAATTCCAGGGTAACGAAATTCTTAACCCTTTCTCTCCCTTTTACGCCACCAAACCCATCGAAATCTAAACGCATAGCCCGAAGACCGATCCAGAGAGAGAGAGAGAGAGAGGAAGAAGGAGAAGAAATGGAATGGCCTAGGGCCTCGAAACTGTATCCGGGCATTTGGATCCGACCACCTTCCGCGCTCGATTCACTTGCACGGTCGAGTCCGTTGACCGAAACGGCGCGTATGCAAAGCGTAGAAAGAATTACCGTGGCGGATACGGTAGGTGGACTGTGCCAGTAGTGGGCCCTGTGGGAACACACGCGGGGCCCCGAGAGACCAGGAACAAACTGCGATTTTATTATAATCGCGCCAGACCTGTCCTTACGTCCTTTCCTTTTTCTTCCTGCTCGGGCAACCGCCGCGGGGTCCTTGCCTGCTTAATGGCGACCCATCGCCGGTACCGCCCTCCAACGCGTCGCGCATCCGCGATGTCGTTACGTTATCGGAAACCACGAAAAGAAACCTCTCGGGACACGAGTCGTGTTCCTATGTGCACGGATTCGCAAGTAATATTCATCGAGGAGGGGAATCTAAGCTGAAGGTGAGATGTTAGATTAGGTATTGTCTATTTTGGAATAAACGAAATAATCAACTTAACCTATATTTTGCTTGGCATATTTTTACGTTGCTCTATATCTCCTTCGTGTAATAAGTTCTTTCTTGGTTTAACTGTTTTTTTGAGAAGTGAACGAATTTAAGATATTATTCGTCTACGAGTTTAAACAGCATATTAGCTTTTGAAGAATATTTTTAAGATAGATCGAAATCCATATTGAACAAAGAAAAATTGAAAGCTAAAGTGCAGAGTTATCTTCAACGACAGTTTTCAGACATTTGGGTGCAATTTAAAGTGAAAAAATTGGAAAAGTGAATAATATGCCAATTAGAGGATCAAAAGCTAGAAACGGTACAAGTTCATTTTTGAATAGAATTAAAACCTGTGACGAGAAACGGATACTAAAAATCGTAAACGAATATCGAAACGATTATTCACAACCGAAAAAAGTTATGGTGGTCTGCAAAGGGAATAATTGATTATTCTTTTCTGAAACGAGGAGATACCACACAGCGGCATCCCACTGCCAAGAAATTGATTGAAAAACAACCCGCATTAGATCTATTCTTCTGCACGACGACAAACGCTCGACCGCAAAAATTAACTGAATCGAAATACGAAATCTTAATCCATCCATCAGATATTTCATCAAATCGATTGTCACTTGTTTCGTCAATTATAATTTTTTTTTTTTTAACAAAATAAAATATTCGAGAAGCTGTAATCGCAGCATTCGAAGAATTTGTCCCGAAACCATGAAGTTTTATAAAAATGGAATATATTTGGAATCTCCTTCGAGAAAGATCATTAAAGCCAACTCGTATCTCGAAAATATATTGTTCTTCTTCCAAAACGAAGAAAAGGATGAAAAACGTTCCGTTTTCTTATATATTGTTAATGTTGTCGTTTCATAATAACGCAACTTCTTCGCACTTTGGAAAATGAATCTAATCATACGAATATATTCCTAGATATTATCTGAAACATGAAAAAAATATCAATCGATAGCAATCTCCTTTATTATCTTAAACTTTCTTATTATCTTAATTACACGTAACTGCAAAATCTTACGATACCGAGCAATTGTGAAAAATCCAAGAATCCTAGCATTGGGGTCATGGTGTCATTCGTCGAGCGACGAATCCTCGAAAAAAAGAAAAAAGACACTCGATAAACTCGCTTTCGTCGTTACTTTTGCCATCTTACTTCCACGCTCGATCTACCTCCCTGTTTTATATTTTTCGCGAAACTCGAATCGGGCAAGAAAAACGTTTCATTGAAATATCGAAACGGCTGCGTAGTCACGATCCAATAAACCGTAAAACTGGTTTCCCCTATTCAAATTCCCCTCATCCTACTCCTCCTCCTCCTCCTCTCTTCTCGTTCCCCCATGATTTTTCCTATCCTCCTCCCCACGATCACGGTTTCAATGAATCAACCAAATATATATATATATATATATATATATCGGATTTACGTGGGTGATTCAACCGGTACGATCGGGCTTTTTTGCTCGAGCTACGTTCCACGAAGAAGAAGATGCGGGAAGATGCGGTGCCCCTTTCGGAACGTGCGCCCGTGTTTTCCCCCGACGTGACTAATTTCGTCGCGGACGAGCGCGTGTTTCTCGATTCTTTATTGCATAGAAAGAGGTG
>NW_006264021.1:59106-63665 GCF_000469605.1 Apis dorsata
AGGAAGTCGGATTAGATTCGTTCGAGGAACGGGGCCGAATTAATTAGGCTGTTCGAGGGAAAAGTTTATCGAAAAGAATTTCGTGGAATGGGATGGAACGGTGTTTCGATCGTCGCGCGATATTTCGAGTGAAAGGAATTTAATCTCGTTCGAATTTCTGAGGAGGGACGTTGCGAAATCGTTGCGTATAAAATAGTTGCTTGGTCGTTTTTTTTTTCCTCTGTGAATCGAATATTCTTACGAATCCATCGAACAACAGGAAACGATAAATTTTATCGATTATAATAAAGTTGTCGAGGAAGCAAGCGAATTTTCCCGTCGAGGAATTAAAGGCGAATAATAATAAGGTTAATAAATTCGATTCTCTTGGAGAAACGACATTGTCGTTTAATCGCGGAACTATTTGGTCTCAACGATTCTGAATTTTTCAGCCTCGTTGTCCGTGACGCGAGTAACGTTTCGGTATCATTTATCCACCACCTGTTTGTCCGTAAACGAACGGCACCAGAAGCGGCAAAAACGGAATTGGGGAAAGAGAGTCTCCTCGAGCGTGACGATCGAACGATCCGCGTTTCGTCTTCGGCCTTCACTAGGACGTCGAGAGATCGATTTATGGAGCGCAACGCTTTGATCAAACTCCATTTTTTCTTCTTCTTCTTCTTCTTTTTTTATCGTCCAACGTAAAAGAGTCTATCGTCTTGTAATCGAGAGATGGATTCGATTGTGGATCGATTACCTATTTTTAATTTCATTTCGGTGATCGAAATTTTGTTTTTTCTATCTCGTACGCGAAGCTATCTATGAGATTGGGAAAAGTCGAGAAGATGCGAAAGAAATTTGATGGTTCACGCCTTTGATTTTATATATTCTCTCGTTGAAAGTTTAATTATTAATCGATTCCTTGGTATCGTTCACATTTTTTCTTCTTCCCTAAAAACAAATTTCTCGACTCATAAAAGAGAAATACCAAGGTTCGATGGTAGAAACGATTTTGGGCTCACGCCTTCGATTTTAAGTATTCTCTCGTTGAAAGTTTAATTATTAATCGATTATCGTTCACATTTTTTCTTCTTCCCTAAAAACAAATTTCTCGACTCGTAAAAGAGAAATACCAAGGTTCGATGGTAGAAACGATTTTGGGCTCACGCCTTCGATTTTACGTATTCTCTCGTTGAAAGTTTAATTATTAATCGATTATCGTTCACATTTTTTTCTTCTTCCCTAAAAACAAATTTCTCGACTCGTAAAAGAGAAATACCAAGGATCGATGATAGAAACGATTTTCGGCTTATTTACGACTTATTTACGCCTTCGATTCGCCATTTTACGTGTTCTCTCGTTGAAAGTTTAATTATTAATCATTCCTTCGCAACTTTTTCTTCTTCCCTAAAAAACAAATTTCTCTCGAATCTACGTAACTATATAAAAGAGAAATACTGAAAAAAAAAAAAAAAAAAAAAAAAAGAATCGAATTTCTGGTTTTACATCGCGAGACGCTTTACAAACGAATATCCTATTATTATATACGATTGACTTTTACTGCCATTACCAATTATCATTGATTCTCCATGGAAATAAATCACCTTAATAGCGGGGCATTATTATTCCATCTCTCACTCGAGATCGGTCGTCGTTATTATCGTCGACGCTCATTTCGCGACGACACCTTCGCCAGTTTGTGCGGGGTGCGGGGACGAAATCGAGTACGGCCATTTCGTGAATACCGGTACTCGGCCACTGTATTCTGGCTACCTCCGTGCGGAATCATAACGGTGTTTCTTAAACAGAGAGAGAGAGAGAGGGAGAGAGGGAGGGAGAGAAAAGGGGGAAAAAGCGAGGTGACCGAAGGGGAGGAGAAAAAGCGAAGCGTCGCTCATTATCTGGAACGCTCGTGCTTGCACAAAAACGTAGGATCAAATTGCCTCACGTAGACGTATGGTGCCCGGGACCAGTTGAGTGTCTTCGATTTTTTGCCCGTCCCCTAGCGGTATGGAATGTTTCGATACGATGTAAGCGGCCGACTTCGAAGACGATTCCGATGGAAACGGGAGAATCGGATCGGCCCCTTCCCCTCTCCTCCTTTGTCTCCTCGAACGAAACTCACGTTATTTCGAAGATTTTAATTCCATATACTTTTTTGTTCATATTCCACTTGATTTCAAATTATCCGAAATTTTCAAATTTTTCGAAAGAACGAGATTTTTATTATCAACAAAAAGAGTTGAATGATGTTTGCAATCTTTGTGGATATTCGTGATGTTGTATTAAATCGAGTAAACGTTCTTTCTAAACGGATAGGATTTGGAATATCACGTTATTGGAATTATCGGGAATAAGGAGAAGCGTTGCACGACATGCTGCCAGCCCGTCACCGCAAAATCCGGAAAATCGATATTAGACGATGTAAAAAAAAAAAAAAAAAAATATCCAATAAACCAGGAGCTAGTAAAAAGGAGACTATCGTTCACCCATGAAGAATCTGCCATCGTCGCCGCGGCAACGTCTCCCCGGCGTATATCAAACAACCGTACTAAAAGCCACATTTTCCCAACTTCGAAACTTCATCGAGGATAAACCCTCGCCAGACAAATTGCCCCATCCCCGCCAAACTTTCCCCGCGTTTTCAAATACAGCACCTACGTAACTTATATATAACTTATATAATCCCTTACACAATCAATACCTCACCTCTTGAATTAAATAATTCGCCTCTTGAATTAAATAATTCCTGATATTGTAATTTCCAGAAGATAACAAAGGAAAAAAAAAAAAAAAAAAGAAAGGATCATGGAAACGGCCTACTCCATTGCGAAATCACGATCATCACGATCTTCTTTATTCGCACGCGGTTCGAGATGGCGCCATCCCGGTGCACGTCCGTTGTCGGGGGAATTATCGGGTTCGGGAAAAATCAGGCGGCCCGTTTGAATTCTTTGGCCGATTCCCTGGTAATTCGTTATCGGTGTATCGGAGTTGGTGGATCGAACGAGATCCTGCCACCGGGAGGAAGAGGAGGAGGGGGAGGAGACGCCGGGTTGGAAATGGCCGCGAAGAAGAGAGGGGAAGGGCGGCTGGCGCCACGGAGGCACAGGATCGGCCGAGCGTGACGGAAATATGCGAGACACATCGCGCTCGCCAACGGTGCGTCTAATCCGATCGAGATTGCCGTTGGAACGTGTGCGAGCAAAAGCGTTCCGCCGATTCGTGGCCCACACGTTTCCGCGATAAGGGAAAATCGATCGCTGCGTTTACGAGGGAAGAAATTTTTCGAAATGAAAGAATGAGAGTGGATTCTGATCGGCCATCCCTTTTGTTCACTCGAGTCTTGGCGAGCATATATGAAAAATTATTAACAAGTTATGTTTGCGTTATATTTCTAACACGAAGAAATTACTTGACTTAAAAACAAAATAATAAGAAAAAGAAATAAGAAACTTATCGATGATTTATAAGGATTTAAATTAAAATAAGTGTTTTGAGATGATTTAAAAATTGAAATTTAAATGCAATAAATTTACAGAATATTTCTCAACTATTGAAATGTGATCGGTCAGTTCTCTGCTTGTATACGTGTATTTTGTTTAATTATTTGTTAACGTTTTAATGTATGATTATTACATCGAAACGATTATTTTCTATAAATTTGAAAATGAATTTTATCCATTTTTCGAATCAAAAAATAATATGTTAGAATATCCTCCGATCTTAATAAGAACGCATTATCGATTTGTGAACAGGTTCCTTGGATTGAAAAAATTTTTATAAAAATATCTTTCAAACTACACGATGGTCCCCTTCTTAAAGAAATCATTCTTGGATTACGGTCGATTCATACGAAAGAAAGATATTCTCCCAATGGACGATGCCAGTTGCCAAAACGATGTCAGAGTCGAACTGGTGTGCACGGCGATGTAATGTGAGAATCGTAGTTTGGAATTCCGCGTAGAAGAAGATCTCAAAGGATCGAGGAGAGCACTGGATCGCTTGGCAATTTTTCTTTGGTGCGTGCCAAGTGTCGCTAAGGTAGCGACGCGGTTGTATTTTTTAAACAAAATGTCCGCCGTGCGTTGCGTGGCGCGAAAGATAAAAATAGCCGAGGGGGGATGGTGGGATCTTTATATCTGCTGGCACGGTTCCGCGAGCACGTCGATCAATCGTGGTCTGGATGATCGTTGATCGCGACGCTTTCTGGCAATGGCGACCACCATTCTCTCTCTCTTCACGCTCTTCGATGCTTTATCGTGACTGTAATGATTATTCGCCTTTTCGCGGATAAACTCTCGCAACTCTTTGGAAGAATAAGTTTTTAGGATTTTTAGGACTTGGCAAATGTTGGATGCAAATTTTTGAAGAGACGAAATAAATATCTGTTATCCAATTAACTTAGTCGTTTTATAGAAAAATCCGTATGGAAAAAATAACACGAATATTCGCCTGTGACATATTTTCACTGGACGAGTCGAGACAAACATTCCCAAAAGCAAACAAAAATTATTGAAACAAACATTCCCAATATTTCCAACATATTCCTAAAAAAAAAAAAAAAAAAAAAAAAAAAA
>NW_006264021.1:63924-67520 GCF_000469605.1 Apis dorsata
AAAAAAAATCCATTTGTCGTCGCGTTGGACGGTGCAAATTCTCCAAAAATCCCTTCTCCAACGATCCCTCCTTCGAAATTCGAAAACGAAATCGAATGAAAACGGCCTCCCATAAATAAATTTCCCGTGTACGCGCGAACGATTTGCAATTCGAAAAATATGGACTTCCATAAACTTCTTCACCCGTCTCTCGATTCCGTAAACACAAGGTATTCCTCTCACGGCCATCGAATTCGATTATCGTTCGATTCGCCTTAAAATCGAGCCGAACGCTCGAGACGAATGTTCCTCGTGCGACTGGATGGCCCAAACAGGGATGGAGAATTTCGATGGTTGGCCGAGAAAGAGAGAGAGAGAGAGAGCACGGATCCCCTCGTAAAATCAATACTCGCACACACCTCACCCTCGTTGTCATAGGTCCAGACTAGGATTATCGTTTATTTCGGTATTTAACGTTGCCCCGGCAAAATAACCGACCCTGCACCCTTTCGTATCCGGGATTAAACGGGACTCGAACATTTATTAGGCGGCAAATTAACGTTCGTTAAATGTTTTCCGCTTAATTCCATGGGGACGCGCCAATGCTAATTTTATTTTATTCTCGATCGTTCGAATTTTTTTTTTTTGCTTTTAATCGCGTTAAACAATTTTCTGACGTCTTTGTCCTTTGGCTTGAAAGCTTTCTTTCGACGATGTCGACTCTGATCCTCGTGTTATATTCGCGGCGCTCGAAATTTTTTTTCCAATGATATTAAGCATTTATCACAATGAAATATTTTTTTGCATTCTAATTAATTATAATATGATTAATTAACTTTTTCAACGACATGTTTAATTTTTTTTTAAATTAAAGTTATTCTAAATTTAAAAAAAGAGATTCTTAATAATAAAAACAAAAGACGGGAAGTATCGACAATATTCTATTTTACTCGATGCTTTTATATCTTATAATACCTCTGAAGATCTCTCTCTTTTGTAAATGTTGAAGGTATACGAAGAGATCGATCGAGGCCAGCAATTCGATATTCCACTCTCGCTCCTCGATCGTAAAACAATACAAACCTCCAATTTATTCCAATCTTCTCTGCCCAACCTTCATCTCTAACTTTAATCCAATCTTAACGAAACCGTATATCCAAACCGTGTCCAAGAAGCTCGACCATTCGACGAAATGGTTCCCGAAATTTCTCCCCGAAAACGTAAATCGACGTGTGGTGGAGGAACGCAAGCTCGTTTTGTGCTTTCTCCTCGTTAATTTCCCCTCCCCCTTCGAGACAGGGCTCCCTCCACTGAGTAAAGGAATCCACAAGCGTGCGACGCGAGTTTAATTACGCCATCTTCGCCATCCGTGGTGAACGGGATTCGCCATATTTTCACGGGTTGGCGAGTTTCGCCAACCGTGTTTCCAGTCCGCATGGCGTGGAAGAGGCGATCGAAGATGGAAACGAAGGAGCTTTCCTCGAAGATGGAATTCATCCCGCTCGAAATTAGACGGTGCGAATGAATATTCCTCGAGTTATTCAACGGGTAATTATTATTGCCGCGTTATCGCATCTATCTGAATGAAGAGTCGCACGATGAATAATAATAATCCGCTGTTGCCACCTCGATTGCTGCGGTGCCGCCATTTTGTTTCCATTCTGGAAAATTGGACGACGCACGGTGGAGGAGAAAAAAACCCCCTTTTCGAGTTTCCCTTCGAAATGAAAAAAATTTTGTACAAATAATTGAACGTTTGATTATACACTGTGTGATATTTTTTTAATTATTAATAATAGTTTTAAAGAAGTCGATCTCCGAATTGAGAAATAAAATTATTGCAATTTTGTTATTTTTTAAATCTCATTAATTTCTGATCGAAGCAAGTAAATATTTGATTTTATCTACGTTATTTAGAAGGGTTGATCCTTTTTGAAGCGTGCTCGAAATTTCGTTCGAAAAAAAAAAGCGATGATACTTCGAAGAATATCAGATCGAAGCTACGTGAATTTCACAAAACGATGGTTTTTAAGAGGAATCGCGACCGAACTTGTACCATAGTATGATCTGAAATAAATTTTTATTAGAGAGCTTATCTAAAAATATCCGTGTCGAGCGATAAAATATTTCCCTCGGGTTCATCTTCTCGGTTTTACCGGCTTCTTTTGCGGAAAACGGAGCGTTATAAAACTGTTTATGCGCAATCAAGCAGGGATAGCTGCCTCCTTATCGCCGGCTGGTGCAACAAGGTAAATCAATAAGAACATCGAGTGGACAAGACAAACTGATAATGAACAAGTTTAGGCTCTCAGCCCGACAAGCTGACGATACCTGCGTGATAAAGATGGGATAGGACGAGATACGTTAGGGAAAGTATGGACGAATGCTATACGATCTCGTTTCTGACCATTCGGATTAGATGGACCTCGTAACTTGCCATCGGATGATAGACTTCGATGCGGTATATGGACTGGCCTAACATGGAACAGCCGTTAGTTACTTTAAGGTGAGGCGGATTACAACGGAATTGGATTGCAATAATTGTTTAGAAAAAAAAAAAAAATATGCTTTACGAGAGAAAGTGTAAGAGGAACGATCGCTGATGATTTGAGATAAATAAAAAAAATGTTTAAAATTATTATATTGTCGCAGATTGTTTTCCACGCGATTTTGATTCAAAAAGATATTAGGTTGGAAAGAAAGTTCTTACGGTTTTTGTTATTTTGATTTTAAATGCTTTATTCTCGATTAACTTGGCGTTAAATTACATCGACTTTATAATTTTAAAGGGCATTTTTGTGATATTAAATTTTATTTTCGAATTAATTTTTCTGATTTCTTAGGGTGTTGAAAATATAAAGAAGCAGATTCGAATAATTTTCCTATCCCAGTTGAAACTAGAAAGCTGCGAGTTAGGAATAGCGAACGAATTGCACAATGGTGGTTTAAAAAATTTCGAAGCGGTTACGAGAGCCTCGAAGACGAGTTTGGAGTCGCCTCCAGAATTTTATTCAACCGGAATAACAAAACTTGTTTCTCGTTGGCAAAAGTGCATCGATTGCAACGATCTTTATTTCGATTAATAAAATTTTGTTTGAGCTGAGATATGTGCGTTTGAATTTAATAATTAAAAAAGAACTTTCTTTCCAACCTAATCGATTGTTACTGTGAGCGTTTTGTATATTATTACGTATTACGTTTCGTTAATACAAGTGTTGAGAGTTTGTCGTGAGAATTGATACAGGCGATATAATTATATTCTCAACTTGTTGTTCCAGGATAAATTGAATCTTGCAAATAAAAACTTTAGAGCGATAAAGGTAACGAGAATATTTTTCCTAGCTCTTCGAGAGATATGAAGATGTTGTGCTAATATGCATAACTAGTAAGTAATGATAATCCAAGATGTAAATCTTGCTCAAACACTGCGTGGAGAACTGCGAGACAAGATCTACTAATTACCATTAACAGATTCGATGTACAAAGAAACGTAAAATGTTTTAAGTAAACTGTTAACTCGAGTAAAGAGACTACTACATTAGTAAATTAAATTTCTCCATTTTCCACTATTAGTAGTTCATTATTAAAAATTCATATTAAAAAGAAAATATATATAT
>NW_006264021.1:68286-68603 GCF_000469605.1 Apis dorsata
TTAATAAAAAAGTGTCTACTTAATAATTTATAAGAGGAGAAGATTGAATTACATAGAAATAATCAGTTTGATGAACGCATAATTTTCTTCACGCATTGTAATCGCACATTGGGTGTGATTGTATTCAACCAACGGCAGGATTAATTAGAACTGGGATTAAAGTTTAAGCCTTAACCTTATAAAGGGGAATGAAGAAGAAGCGTAATCTCTGTCTTGGGTTTATTCATTAGCATGGCAACCGGTCGCCCTCGATAGCGGGTAAATTAACGTAATCGCAACAATAACACGGCTGTTAAGTCTCCTCTTACCTCGTTACG
>NW_006264021.1:68620-68933 GCF_000469605.1 Apis dorsata
CGGTTATAACCACGCCTCGAGAAGAAATATATACAACTGCGAGCTTACCACGCTTCGTAGATTCGTGGTAACAAAGTGTAACGATCGAATCGTCGTCGTCGAGTTTTTTTTTGTTCCACGTGAAAAATATCCGTTTTCACCAATATTTTTCTCCCGTATAAATCAAGACGATGCGGAGGATCCTTCCTCTGCATACGATTATTATACTCCTTCGTATCTACTTTGCATATCTATATCGAACAGATTAATCTTTCTCTCGAGGGAAAAATGGAACCAGAAGAACGGGGGGAGCAAAGTTTTTCTTCGTGTTTTT
>NW_006264022.1:0-745 GCF_000469605.1 Apis dorsata
TATATATTAGAAGTAAAAAATAAGTGCTATAAAACAATATAGAATCAGAAATACAATATTATATATATAAAAAATAATTATTGATTTAATAATGTTTAATTATATTTTAAAAATTTGAATTTGTTAGAAAATATTTTAATGTAATGAATATTTTATTTATAAAAAATAAATTTTTATCAACTGTTTTTATATTTATCAACTATATAAATTAAATTGAAAATAAAAACATAATGAATGCAATTTATATGTATGGATAATAACATATTTAATTTGCTTGAATTTATATCTATTAAAAAAATTCTAAAATTCTATTTCTAAAATTTTTATTCTAAAATTTAAATATATATTTTTCTATTTATTAAATATTAATTGATATCAATAGAACAATTCTTATTTAATAGTTAATAGTTCATAAATAATATACGTAGAAATAAATTCTATGAATTTTTGATTTAATGTATTATTAAAAACCAGTATCTGCTTAAAATTTATGGTAATAGATTTTTATTTTATTTTATTTTTTAAAATTATCATTTGTTCTTTATAGAAATTATAGAAAAAAAATAAAGAAAATATATATATTAAAATATATAAAATACTGAACTAGAATAATTGAATAATATAATATAATTGAATAATTATTACTTTGAATAATTTTAAATAATTTACTTTAATTTTGAATAATTTTAATGTAATAGTATTTTATTTATATATAATATTATATTTTTTTTCAAATAATATCTAT
>NW_006264023.1:0-1285 GCF_000469605.1 Apis dorsata
GCCGCGCCGGACGACTGAAAAGGGCGCGCCTCTTTTTCCCCGAAACTCTCTTTGCGCGCCCTTTTTGTCGCGCTCGATGCGTAGGAGGCGCGTCAAAGCGACCTTGCGTAACGATGACACCTCGCGCCTCGCTTTTCTCTTCCTTTTTTTCTCCACCCTCGCCTCGCGGAGAAAGGCGCCGGGTGTCTCGCGCGACGCCCCACGACCGACCTCGCTTGTTTCTTCTTCCCTCTTTCGCCGATTTTTCCAATTCTGTGTGTTTCCCTTCGGAGAGTTGGGCGAGGAATTAATTCTCCTCGGAGATCGGATCGTTAGCGCGGCGGTGGTGGCTCATCCTCGTGATATTTTTCCCCGGATTTTTCCGTGGCATCGTGACACGGCGCATTTTGCCTATCGATTTTCAACTTCGCCCCGCGACGACGAGTGGCTTCCTTTCTGCGTCCGCATCGTTAGCCTAGTTTCCATCCGCTCGGTTGCCCCGCGAGAGCCGCGCGCGGAAACAACAACAACAACAACCCCCCCCAGTCCGGCGTAAATTAAGGGGTATAATTCAGCCGCGAGTTTTCGTGCCTAATGAGAGAACGCCCCGTCATCCCCCGTCATCTGCGTATCTTCGCACCGGCCCCGTAGAATGGAACGACGCAAGGCTCTCGAGAACAGCGGCCTAAAAATCGCTTTGTTAACCCGGTTGCTCGATCCATCACGTCGCCTCCGCGATGGATCTCGACGCGTGTTTCTCGTGCAGAGGAGATGAAGAGAAGATTTTGTTTTCGATCGTTTCATCTCTCAAAATTTGGAGGGAAAGAAAGGAAGGAAACGAGGTAATTGATAATTAAATGATCAAGCGTAGTGATCGATGATAACGATCGATAGGGTATAAGTATTAACTATTCGAGATCGAGTAAGTTTTTTTTTCTTTTCTTTTTTAAAGAGGATAGAAGAACTAGAGCGTAGTCACGGCGAGATGACACCCTTGGCTTTCGTTGTTCGTCATTGGCTGTTGCATCTTTTCATTACAGCAGCGCGTGCTATCGTTCCATCGTCTTCTTTTTGTTCCATCACTTCCGGGTTCCCTGTTACCCGATGAATTCAACCTGCTCGAAAAAGAGAGTGTTGCGAGCGTCCAAATTTACCCCCTCCTTTGATTCCGAGGAGATGAAAGCTGTAATGTAATCGTCTTCTTCCTCTCGACGACGGAACGGATTAATTGCAAGGATGCGCGAATGCAATCTCGATCTTGCATAGTATCCACTCTCTCCAATATTTTCCAACCGGAGAAAATCGC
>NW_006264024.1:0-7044 GCF_000469605.1 Apis dorsata
TAGTAATAGAAGTCAGTAGTAATTAGTCAGAAGTTATGTATCACAACAATGTTTTAATATTGTTTTATATTTTTCATTTTATATATTTAATATATATATAATATATATAATATAATATATTTTATAATATTTAATATATATATAAAGATTATTTCTGAAATATGCTATTAAAATTTTTACATAGAATATTTAAAAAATATTTTGTAAGATTTATTTATTGAAAAACATGTCGGACATACTTACATTCACGATTTAAAAATAATGAAAATATAATTATGATGTAAGGTTCTTGCGTATATAATCATTCTTTTATGTATATAATCTTTGACGATAAAAAAAAATTGATCTTCCGCTCTTTAGATCATTTACATTAATGATTTTTGTATAACGCGGTACGGAATACATATTTTATGTTGTACGAATTCGCGTTATCATGCTATACAAGAATTTTTCTCATATAACGCAAATAATATAAAATATATTTGGAATTATTATTATTATATTAATTTATATTTTCTATGTATATTGATCGAAAAATTAATATTTTATATTTTTTTTGTATCTTTTTAATAAAGAATTATATTTAAAATTAAAGAACTTATATTTATATGACATTTTTTCTTTGTTTTTTTCTTATTTATTATATTTTACTTCTGTATTATAATGTTAAAAATCTAAAATATTTATAATTATATTTTCATGAAATAATACACATTTATTATTTAAAATGTGTATCATTTAACTCATCATAGACAAAATATAAAAATAGATACATCATCTAAACTTTTTATCAAAATATTCATAACCCAAACTTTGATTGGCATATTGATTAGAAAAATATTGATTTTATATTCTTTATTCATAAATGATGATCATGAAGTAATTATTAAAATTTCATTTATTTATTTAAGCTATCAGTTAATCGGATCAGTTTATTTATTTATTTGGGACAAAATTCAAAGAACAAAATTCAAAAATCTAATTAAATTTTTTAATTAAGATAATGCATTTAAAATAGGATAGATTATTGCAGTATTCTAAAGAAGGAATGGTACGAGAAGACTATTACGATGTCCTTCATTATATATTGCTATATTATAATATTATAATATATTGCCTTATTTATAATACTAATACTTTTGATCACGCTAAAACGCGTATTTATATAAATTTAATTAGAAATTAGCTAATCAAATCCGCATTCTTTTATTTTAAAATCTTTGTTTAACATTAATTATTTATATTTTATATTTTTCTTTTATTTCTTTTTTCAGAACTTTAAAATTTTGCAGTTTTTAATTAGATTAATTCTTTATCACACTTTAAAATTGACAGATATAGAGTATGTTTTATAATATTGTAAATAATTTAAATGTTTTATAATGTTTAAAGAAATTTTTTTTTATAATTTTTTAATTTTGCGGAATCTTAAAAAAATCTAAAAAATTTAGTTAGAATTATAAAGAAAATTTGTTATTAGCTGAAAAAATTATTATATAAATATATTGGATAAAAAATAGTTCATGAGTCTATGCTTGATAGAAATATTATATATAATTATTTTATATATAATTAATTGTTTAATTAAAAAGAGCTTAGATCTTATTTTCAGTATTTTTAAGATCATATTTTTAATCTTTTCCAAAAATGTTTTCAATTCTCAATTTTGAAAGCTGATTTTATTTCAAACTGGATATTAGTCAATAAAAAAATATGTATTAAATATTTTGTTGAGAAAAATCTAATCTTTTATAAATTTCATCAAAATTGCGTGAATTAGTTTTTTTTATTGATATTTATATTTATATTTATTGATATTTAATATTTATTCATATAAACCTTTTTTAGAATAAATATAAAAAAATCTTTAAATTGACATATATATTGTCATGAATACATATATAAACAAAATTCAATGTAATGGTAATAATAATTTTTATAAATTATTAAAATATTTCAACTTATAAACTTAACTAAGGCCAAACAGCAATTATATATATAGGAAAAAGTTGTTCAAAATCTTGATTTTGACAACATATTTAAATTTTATCAAAATTAGTGAAGATTATTTTTTAATTAATTAATAATTAATTTGAAAATTAGTTCATTTTCCTTTTCAAAACATATATATTCCAGTCAAAAACATATATTTATTAAAATTAATGAATTAATCAATAATAAATAAGCAATAATTTTTGTTAAAAGTTGTATTCATGAAATGATGGTGATTTATAATTTGGATCTTACTTTTTTTATTTTTAAAGTCTACTTAAGTATGACTGAGTACAAAGGGAGGAGCTTAAAATGAATGCTATCTCTTGAAGGACCATCTATGATTATAAGATTACAATTTTGTTTGTATTGTGAGCCTTGAGTTGAACTAATAGTGATTGACTCTATTTGCTGATTGATGATTGACTGAATTTTATCTGATTTTATTATGCTCTAATCTGCATTGTATCTGAATTCTAACTATGATCTAATCTAAATTTTATCTCAATTAACTAATTTGATCTGAATTCTATGTGAATTAAATTGTATTTAATTGTTGATTTGGAAAATTTCGAATTTTATTTCTTCAATCATTAACTTTTGCGAAAATGCAAATTAAAAGGAAATTGAAAAGAACCAATGATTGCATTGAAAAGCGGTTTTCAAAAATGGCCTAAATGTCGCAGCACATAGGAGTTAGATTCTTGCAACTGTTTCTATGGTAATTCATCACGAATTTGACTCAAATTCTATCTTGTGAATTATTATATCTTAATTTCAACTATGGAAAATTAAAAATGTGAAGGAACTATATCTGTTCGTAAATTACTAAAACTTAAACTGTTGAAAATGCTATTGAAAATAAAATTCAAACTATCTGACTGCTTCACAAGTTCTAGTTTTTTGTCTTTAATATTTATTGTTACATAAAAAAAATAGTCTTAAATAATTGTAATTTAGATTTATATTATTTTAAGATGTGTATTGTCTACTCGACTCGTTACGGGATTTATTATAATTTATATTAATTTATATTGATATAAATTGATTATATTTCTAGAATAAACTACAATCAATTTTTATATTCTGATAGGAATTTGATTGATATAAAAATAGTAATAGAATTCTAGAGTTTTAAGAATTTTTTGAACAAAAATATATTGTATGATTGATTTATTCCTTAACATCATTTGTGATTTAAATAAAGTATATTGGAAATTGAAATATTAAATTTTATATATTTACATTTTAATAAAACTCTCTTGATATTATGAGAAAGTATAGAAATATTTTTTAATCATTTTCACATCCGATATTACATAACATAATTATTTTTTAAATAATTAATTAAATAATAAATATACTTTTCATCAGCAAAAAATTTTAATTTTAATAAATTATATCTTTTTTTTATAAAATACATCACAAAAAAAACATGTTTTTATAATAATCTATTCAATCAAAAAAATAAATTTTTTCTAATCTTAAAAAGATTTCTTGAAATAATTAATAGAAAAATTATATAATTTGTATTTTTATCTTGTATTTTTTTTTATTTATACTTATTTTAATTATCAAATACATGGGATTTTTCAATTTTTCCAAATTTTATAGGAAAAATATTTATATTGGCAAAAACAAAATTTTTCATTTGAGATTACTAAAAATTATAATAAAAGTACGAAAGAAATAATAAAATGTAATTACTATGATGATGATATAATTAAGAAAAAAAAAGAATAACGAAATTAATAAAAGCTATTATTAGTATCAATAGTTTCGTATAATTAATACAAAAAAATTTTAATGAAAGAAAAAATTGGTTGATACATTTTTAAAAAAAAAGATTATATAAAAAAAAATAAATAATATTTTAATGATTGTTTTTTATATTTATATTCAAAGTTCTATTTAAAAAAAAACAATATTTTATAATATAAATTTCTTAAATTTAAACAAATTTTTTTAAAAATATTATTTCGTAAATGATGAAAAATATTTCACTTCTTTTATTATATAAGAATTGATATATAATTGTTGTAATTATGAGATATTAAACAAAATTCATTTATTATGTACAAATTTTACAATGAAATATTTTTGTTTGAATTCTTATAATATATTGTATATAATACTACATGAAATACATTTGATATTGAATTCAATGTTTATTTATTTCGAATGTAAATATAAAGAATTGTAATAAATACAAACTGCATCTTTATTTTCATCCACGCCTCTAAATATCTATGTTATTCTTAAAATTCTTAATATTAATATTAATACATACATATAATATAATAAAGACCATAATTAAGATTTGCTGAAATTAAATATAAATAAATATTCTGCAAATAATTTTTTTTTCATTTATAAATATTTGTAATGTTATGAAATTTGAAAAAGTTTGTTATTTTTACATTTAATTATATATTTAAATAATATCATTTTTATCAATTTTCTATTTTTAGCTATTCTTGGATTATTTTTATTAAAAATTTTGAATATTTTTAGATGAATTTATTTGAAAATTTTCAGATTTCTGTTTAAATGGCATTTATTAAAATATAAATTTTCATCATAATTGTTTATTGAAGAATGTTATAGATTACAAATTACAAAAATTAAATTATTTTAGTATAATATATTAAACTTTGCTTGAAATCTTATATTTGTCCAAATATAGAATTTTAAAACTATAATTTTAACAATATTTAATCTTAAGAAAGCAACAAGAGTTGATACATATATATAATATTAAGTGTATTTCCATATAAAATTAATAATATTTCATTTATTAAATAAAAAATCAATATAGTTATAAAAACTTTACGTAAATAAAGTAAAAATTTATATTTTCCAGCACGAAAATTTATATTTTTTAATAAAATAGTTTTAGATTAATAAAATTAAAACAATTATAACCGAACATAAAGAATATATATATATGAAGCATATATTCTTTTTTTATTATTAATATAGATAATATATAATAAAAATGTATCAAATTTCTCTATATCAATTTTTATCAATTTTTCTAGTTTCCTACATACATATAGAAAATGTTCAAAGATTTATTAATCAGCATTTTTCTTGTAAATAGATGAAAAAAAATGATAATTAGGAGAGAAAAGTTTTTTTTGTTTTTTATATACTATATAATAATGTAATTTTTTATGTTATTAATTTTCAATTATTAATTTTATATTTCTTTAAATTTTTGAAAAACAAAAGTCACTTTTTTTTTTTAAGTTTTTTAAATGCAATATAGAATATGTTTCTATGTTATTAAAAAGATAAATTCATTCATATGTATGATCATAATCTTCAAATATAAGGTCAGAAATAAAGAAAAGTTTGTATGCGAATTACATATTTGTTTGTTGTTTTATTTGTTTACTTGTTTATTTATTAATTTATAAATTTTTCGTTATTTATTTCATTATTATGACAAACGTAAAAAATTTATTTTAATTTTATATTTTATATTGTGATATTCTGTATCAATTCATATAATATAATTTTGCCACTTTCTATTTATTAAACATACTTCTTTTTTTCTCAAATCGTGAAAATAAAAATTTCATATCGGAACCATTCAAATTGAATTTTTTTTCATCGCTGAAAACCATATTTTTCCATTTCTTTTTCTAAAAAACATAATTCTGTGCAAATTTTAAACGAACTTCTTAAATATTTTTCATTTAAAGAAGGTTTATTATAATTGTTATAATTTTTTGTATCTAATAAATTTGATCTGTTGCAAAATATGATGCACATTCTTTACATTTTTTGAAATTTCTATTTCTTCAGCGATTTTTCTTATTTAAAATTAAAAGGAATAATAGTTTGTCTATGGTATTCTGTTTTCCAGCATGATATATTTCACTTATTTTTTTTTTTTCATTCCTTAAATTTTTTAATTTTTTAAAAGATTATAATGATAGCCTCTAATAATTTTGCGATTTTTGTGACAGTATAATTTTTTAATCCCAACAATAAAATCCAATCAATTTCATTTTTATTTAATTGTTTTTTTCTATCCATTTTTTATTTATTTTAGAATTAAATACACCAATACTAGCTAATTGAAAGACTTGTTTGTTTTAAATCATTGCTGACTTATTAAGGAAAAGAATGAAAAATATGTCAAATATTCGATTATTTTTCTTGATTAAAATTAGCATGAGTTTAAATTTTTTCCTTTAATTTCTTCTTTATACAAATTTAAGATTTAAAATGTTTATTTTAGAGAATACCATCTAATATAAAGTTTATAAAATATATATTTTTTTCTTTTACATAAAATATTCAAATATATCAAGTATTATTATTTTCTCTGTATTTTTTCTATATATTATTATCGAATTTGTTTGATTTTTATCTTATTTTAGAAAAAATAATGAATTTTTTACAAATTTCTTAATGTTTACAATATTTATGTTTATGCATAACATAATATATTTCATACAAAATTTCTGTAAAATTACACATTTGATGTTTTCATTTGCACCTATTCTGAGTTTTCTTAAGTCAGAAAATCAGTTTAGATATCTATATATTTCTATTTTTTCTTCAAAATTTAAAATGCATTTGAATATCATTTTGCATATAATAATATGCTGTTAAAATGTAAGATTCAAATAATTGATGTCAGAAATTTTTGGTGTTTATGATTCATTATTCAAAACAGAAATAAATTTTTATATTTTGTTTTTTTTTCTTTTTTTTTTCATCAAAGATTTTTTAAGAATTAAAAAATTAAATCTTTAGATTGATATTGAATATTATATTATATTCTTTTTTTCTAAAGTTAATGTTTTTTGTTTTTTAATAATAAATTTGCAAATTAAAAATTAAATAAAAATAAATAAAAGTAATTATTTATTTACATTGTAAATATTTATATTAATTTTCTAATCAATGAATATATACTTTTTTTATTATTTATCTTTTAAAAAAATAATTTTTCATACAATTTAAAAAAAATAAATTAATACAAAACAATAAATTAAGAAAAAATTATGAAAATATTTTTATTTAATATTAATA
>NW_006264024.1:7256-10419 GCF_000469605.1 Apis dorsata
ATAAAATATATATGTATTATTGCATTAAAAAAATCATAAAAGAATAGAATAATCCTTAAATAGAAAATTGGTTAAATTGTATTTTTAATACTTGTTTTTATATATATATATATTTTATATTTTTATATTTTTTTTTCTTATAATATATTTTATATTTTATTTTTCTTATAAATCATTTAAAACAGATATTTTTCTTGTTATATTATTATAGAAAAGAAAAATAGTTAAAAAAAATGTTGATATTATTTATTAAAATATATATTTGTATGTATAATTACGAATTGTAAAAACTTAAATTTTTATTTTAAACGAATTCAAAAAGAAAGAAAATAATATTGATATATATACATACGTACGTATTTAATGTAAATTAATTAAACTTTATCAATTTTATAAGAAATTATATTTTCTTCTTTATAATCTTTATAAAAATTAAAGAATATTATTGTTTGGAATATCGATAATGTAATCAATTGTCTAATTTTTATGTTCTTGTTTGTATTATTGAATTTACAAATTATATTTGAGTACAGATTATTGATTAAATAATGGTAAATAAAAAATAATATAAATTATGAATTTTTTTTAATATTTAATGAATAATAAAATTTTAATGAATAATAAAATTTTTATGTTAAATATATTTTGAACAAATAGTTTATGTATAAACAATTAAAATCTTCAATATTCTAAATAAATATATATAAATTTATATATGTTTATAAAATATGATAATAAGAGATCGCAATTATTTGTGACATGATTATTTTCGTAGATTTTTTAATTTAAAAATTTTATATGCTTCAAACATCAAGTAACATGAGATGATGCTACGTTACTCGAAACATGATACAATGTTGCCGTAATATATCTTGTTATATCTTGTTTACATTAAAGTCGGTTATAAAGCATAGCAACATCGCAAGCTTTGTAGACTTTGTTTTCATTCTATTTAGAAACATTTGCACAATTAATTTTTTTTGTAGATTTTTTATTTATCGGTATATATATATTTCATAATACTATATATTATATTAATATAGCAATATTATATATACACACATATATAATATTATATATATATATATATATATATATATATACGCGCATGCATGTATGTGTATAAAAAGTGTATATTAATATATTTGTTAAATAGTTATTATATTTTGAACAAATAGTTTATGTATAAATAAATTTGTTTAAAAGACGGAATTCATGATTTTAATGTAAACAAAGACAAAATTTGGTATACAAAAATATTGATTAAAGTTTATTTATTAAATTATATAGTTATTTATTAAATTATAAACAATTTAAATTTGCATTAAATGAAGCGAGAATAGAGTGTGATAGCGATATAATAAAGACAGATGATTTCATTTTTTTTTCGTCTTATTTCATCTAATTGCAAACTTCAATTGTTTATAACTTAATAAGTAAATTTTAATTGATTTTGATATTAATTGATAATTTTTGTATCAATTTTTGTATGCTTTCTAAAATCGATTCACCAAAATATATATATATTATGTAAAATAATGTAAATTATGTGAATAAATATTTATATATAATAAAAATACTAAACATCATTAAATCTTAACATAAAAAAAATATATATATAACATTATATGAATTTTTTAAAAACTTTATATCTCAGGAAAATTAATTGTTTTTTATTCCTGAATATGCAAAATAAATTTTTGAAATTATTGTATCCTTTTTGAAATGAATTCAAAAAATTTTTTAATGTTACACATTATTTAATGTTAGTTGAGATTTTAGAAGAAATGATTATATGATTATATGATGATATTAATCAATTATCTTTAATTCTATTTATTTTTATCTAAGAAAATTTTGTAACCATTTATTATCTCTGATTCTTTCATTCTTAAATTAATATATGTAATATATGTAATATAACTTACATTAACTTATTATATTAACTTAACATAAGTAATGAATGATTTTATTATGAATGTTATCTATGAGTCATCTTGTCAGTTTTGTGCACTCACATTATACTTCACATTACAATTTATAGATTATTTACAACGATAATTATCATTATGGTGATAATTATGTTATTTTTCTTCGATATCACGTATTAAATAAAAGAGATTTGAAATCTAAAAAAAAAAGTGCAAAAATACGAAATAAATATATATAAAACATATAAAACTTGATATAAAGTTTGAAAAAATAAAAAAAAAATTTGAGAGAGAGAGAGAGAGAGAGAGAGAGATCAATTTATATTAATTTTATGTTTTATATTTTTTGTTTTTAACTTTGAATTATAGTTGAACAATTCTTGAAAAAGATTTTTATTAAAAGTTTTTTAAAAAATTAAAAAATTTGTCTATTATTTCAATAATTTTTTATAATTAATGTTTATTATTTAATTTTATTTTTAATAATATATTTTATTAAATTATTTTTGTTAAAAATTATGAAAATTATTTTGATACATGCATTTAATAAGAATATTAAAATAAATTTTTAATAAAATTGTTATATTTAATATGACCAATGTATTGACTTACACATATATATTTCATAGTTCTTATATTTTTATATCTTATATTTTAAATAAAGTAAAATTTGTATATGGATAAAGTTTTTTCTTGAAATTTTTTATTTAAATTCTTAATTTGATTTATTTTATTCATTATATTTTATAATTTTACAATTCTCTTAATTTTGTACTTTCATATTCTATTCTTCACTTGTCATATTCAAATTCGTTAATAATTCAGTAATTTTTTAAAGCTTGGATTTCTGTAATTTTAATTATTGTTGTAGTATTATTTTGAAATATTTTGAAATATTACAAAAAAATATTATATTAATTAATTTATTTATTTTTCATTTTATATTATATTTCATATTATATTTATTTAATTATAATTTTTTTGTAGTATTATACTTTTATAAAATAAATTGTTATTTAATAATAAATATTCAACAACTGTGTTTTCTTTACTGTGTTTTCTTCTTTATATTCTTTTATTTGATGAATTAAATTTATAAAAATGATATCAATATGTTATCATATTTACACTAATTATGTATTTTTATATTTTTTATTTTTCTATTAATTTATATAAAAAATTTTTTAATTAAATTAATTTATTTTCATTTTATATTCTTTTAACTTACAAAA
>NW_006264024.1:13241-16414 GCF_000469605.1 Apis dorsata
AAATAATATATATTATAATATAATATATTTTATAGATAAAAATATATAAGATATGAAATTTACATAATTCTATTCTTAATTCTAACGGCTTGCTCAAATCTTTTAATTCACTGTATTAAATTCACTGGATTAAAAGAAACAATATAAATTTGATTAATGTAGTAATAATTAATTAACTAGTTTATATTACAAAATTTTTGATATGTTAAAAAATAAAATCAATTATATGTATTATAATATATAATATGTTTTTATATTGTTTTTATTATAAGATATTTATAAAAATAAAACTCTTAAAAATAAGCTATCAAAATGATGAAAAAAGTCCATATACATACATGTCCAATTAATTTAGTTATTAAATTATAAGTATTTTAAATTTGTGTTAATGATAGAATGAGAAAGCACAATGCGTAGCAATATTTTGCAAGATCCCTTATAGTTGTATAAATTTTTATGAGAAGTCAGTATTGATATTCTTTTAGATATGTAATTATTTTGAAATTTTATAATATGCAATGTATGTATTATGCAATTTATTTTTTTCCATATTAATAAAAATTTATTTCATTTAAAATTATTTACAATTTATTTTTTATAATTTCAAATATTAGTATTTTTTTATGTAATAAATGTTGTATACATTGTTATTTTAAAATTATTTAATTTTGTATTTTAATATAAATTAAATTTGATTCTTTCCATTTATGCAAAAAAATTTCTCTTATTAAATAATTAATCATATTATTTGTATTCTTTAAACATTTTATTAATAGATTAAATTATTACAAAATTAATATATATAGAAATTTTGTATATATATAGAAATTATAATATAAATAGAAATCCTTCGATGAAAAATATTGTTTTTATCACTTTGTTATATATATTATTCGTGTTATATTATATTATTCATTTTGTTTGTGATTTGTGTTTGTGATTTGAATATACAGATATTTTATATGTAATGAAAAGAAATTTATTAACCGTAATTGTTGTTCACTTCAACTCGTTTATGTTTGTCCTTGACAAGATTTTATATAATAAAATATATATATAATATAGGATATTTTGATGTATGTTCATCTTATGGAAATTATTCGATCCATGAGATTCGATTTTATCTTCTTTTGCATATACTTTTTAGTTATGTAGTATCCTAAGGCTATTTTAACATTGATTTGTCTTTTAAATCACTTAATTCATACATTCTTATTTTTGAATAAAATCTTTTAAATTATCATTTTTTAAAAATAAGTCATATATTAAATATTACAATTTTTTTGAAAATATCTAATTTTGTTAACAAAATTCTTGTATAATATTTTTAAATTTACTAAAAATCTTTATATGCTATAATATAATGTTATTTAAATCTAACAGAAAATATGACGGAAAAAATTTTATCGTTTCTTTCACATTTTCATTTTTATTTAATCTATCATATTTTCTTTAAATATATATATATATATATATTATAAATAATTCTGTATTAAATTCTATAATATATTGTAATTTATAAATTTTATAAAAAATTTTAAATTATATATTAATATGACTAAAATTTTAAACTGATTGTGACAAATCTTTTTTTTTTTGCCATTTCATAGATATCAGGGAATATTTTTTTTAAATTATTTATAAAAATTTCATATTTTTAATATATATTATATCCATTTTAAGTACACATATACATTATTTCTGTATCAGAAATACTAAAAAGTTTGTTGTATGCTATTGAAAGCACATATAATGATAAATGTTTGATCTTGAATTCTTCAGTAAAGATTATTTTTAAATAGAATCTTATATTTTTTATTACATATCATTTTATATTACATCTTATAACTTATATTGAGATATTTTAAAAATACTATTTATGCATGTATTTTTCTTTTCTTTCATTATTGAATTATTAACTTTTATGTGTCACCGTTATTAATTTTGCTGGTTTGGATATAACTGTCTAATGTTATGGTCATCAAGATTGCTAGATTTTCGGTCATGCAATTCTTCTCTGTGATTCTGTGAATATATAAAACAAATAATTTTTCGCATTTCAGTTAAAAATATAATAGAAAATAAGAATATAATAAAATTATGCCTTTTTTTTTTTTTAGATATTTTAAATATTATTTTTCTAATGTATATACACTAATGTACACACGCACGCACGCATGCACGCATAGTAAAATTCTTTGATTATTGAACTTATACTTACACTGTATTTTCATTATTCTTTTAACTTTCCTCAAAATTTTTACAAAATGATATTTTTACACATTTTAATTTTTTTTTAGTATTTAAGTAATTATCTTAATGGGAATTCTTAATAATAATATTAGATATAAGTTTTTGCTTAGTGTTAGTAGCAATATCAGTAGTAAAAATAATTAAAATTATGTATTTTTTATTGAAAATTAAAATAATAATAAGAAATAAATAAAGAAAAGAATACAATTACATCCAATAAAATAAAAAATAAATTTATTTTATTTAAAAAATAAAATTGTTTATAAATATTTTCTAAAATCTTGTTTGAGACGAATTTATAAATTTTCAAAGAATTTATTTATTATCAATTTATTATCAATTATTTTATTAATTCTATTTTATAAGATATATATTTCTTTTTTTATTTATATGATTATAAAACAAAAATAAAACTCAGTTCAATCTCCGTAACGAGACAATAGCCAATAGAATCACATATAAAATACATGTAGTCCACTTATATTTATTGCACTATTTAGTTCAATTGAATATAATATCATATGATTTTATATTAATCTATTATTTTAATTTCTTTCTTTTTTAAAATCATTTGAATAGAATATAGAAAAAATGTATATATATATTGAAATATTAGAAAAATCATTAATTAAATTTTTATATACGTATACTGAATATATTGAATTGTAATAAATATTCTATATATATATGTGTATATATATATACACATATCAATAGTTTATAAAGTTTATATATATAAATATCAATATTTTATAAAATAAAAATAACACTGCTATTAATTAATAATTCAATCGAAAACAAATTTTTGTCAGATAAAAAATTTTTTATTTATATATAAAATTTTTAAAAATTAGAGATATTCATATAATTTTATTTTTGAAAAATTCGTGTAAAAGTATATTAAATATAATTGAAATTAT
>NW_006264024.1:16655-21398 GCF_000469605.1 Apis dorsata
TGTCTCAAAAATATTGAACATCCGAACACTGGAGATTCCTAAGATGAGAATTTTAAGCAACATTTTTCTTTGCAAAAGCTTTTATTATGATTTTATTAACGAGTTATTAACAAAAAACAAAAACTGGTTAATTATAGAACACTATATATAGTCTAATTGAATCGCAATAGTAGCGTCGGTTAAATAGCGTATCGACACGAACAAATTTAAGCAATATATATCATAGAAAGTATGTTGAATATGATTATAAACATTTTTTCATTGATAAAAAATTAAGTCGAATTATTTTATAAAAAAATCTATTATATTAAATAATCTATAAAACAATATTCAATAGATTTTTTTCAATATATGTTGGTTAGACTTGTTTGTGCTCAGTCGCCGACACAAACCAATACTATTGTTATGACTCAATGTTTTTTCATTAATATATATATATTGTAAAAAATAATAATAGTATATTTAATATAGCATATATTATAATACATAATAAAACCAAAATTGGATATCTTGTAAAAATAATATATTTGTATTATAAATAAATATTATTATTATAAATAAATAAAAATATATGTGGAAAAGAATAAAAAATGGTTTTAAACTTTAAAATTGCACTTCTTTAATTACAAAATTTTTTAAATTCACTTTATGTTTGATTATTTTTTTCAATTTAATAAAATTTTAATTAAAGTAAATAAAACAGAAAGATATTAAATATCAAATTGTTAATTTTAAAAAATTATTTTAAAAAATATCCAAGATCTTTTATTACTTATTTTCAATAATATTTATTTTATTTTATTTTATTTTATTTTATTTTATTTTATTTTATTTTATTTTATTTATTTCATTTATATATTATTTGTATATTTATTTTTAGTTAAAATTTGATTTGTACACATGAAGGCAATTTTCAATTTATTAATCTTTATTATATCTTTCCAAAGGATTTTAATTAAGAGTTTTAATTACTAAATCACAAACGAATTATATTACATCTGTAAATAAAGTGAAAAGCATAAAAAAACAATTTTTATTCTATATGTATGTATATATAAATGTAAATAATATTTAATGTTTGTATCTAATCTAAAAAACATTTTTTATTTTAAATGGAATTAATAAGAAATTTTAATTATATTTATAACTTTTATAAAAATCTATTATATAGTTATCTGTTAATAATTTTATTAAATATTTTAGTGATTTAAAACACGATTTAAATAAATATCTAAATATCGCTTTTTTACTCTTATGTTTATTTATATCTATATAAATAATACATATAATAGATATAATAGATATAATAGATAGTAATAAGTAGTACGAAATGTAGTTATAATAAATAATATTTTTATCAATGTTACTTTTTATAATGTTATTTTTTAGATCTAATATTTTTTTACACCTAATATTTGTATTTATTTTTTATTATGTATTAACGAATTTTTTATTTTGATATCAATTCATATTATTTCTTTATATTTAATATTTATGATTTAATATTTTTGAAATATTTAAAAAGAAATCACAAATGATTTTCATCATTTCATTATTATTTTTACATTATTTTTTTATTATTTTTTACATTCATTGTAAAAAAGTATAATGCAGTTACGAAAAATTTATTTCATCATTGTAATATTGGAAAAAAATAGTAGAATCCAGATCTTTCTTTAACAGAATTTGTATTAATCAATTTTCTTTCTTTTGACGACAATTTTGTCTTAAATATTGAATTTTCCAATGATTATAAACATATATTTATTTTTTTTTTCTGTCTTATCAAATTGGTATTATCATTGCAATGATTTTCAAAAAAGTTTATAATAATAAAAAATAATAATAAATATGTTTTATGAAAATTAAAAATTTATATTAATCGGGCATTAAAGATTAGGCATTTTTTGAAATTAAAATAATAAATAAAAAGATTTCAAATATATTATAAATTTCAAATATATTTAAAATAAAGATGTTTGCAAATAAATTCTTGAATGTTATTTAAAAAATAAATTATTTCCAAATGATTTGTCATTAAATATTTCATTATTATAAATTATACAATTATAATTTATTTTAAATGATAATAGATAATAAACAAATAAGAAATAAAATTAAAAAATAATAAAATATCTATGTATATTTCTAAAAATAAAATATTAAATAAATATTAAAATAATTTATTTTAAATATATTAATTCAAATAAATATTATTTTCAATAATAGATAAAGAAATTTTAAAAATTTTATTCAAGTAATTATTTAAATAAAAATTTATTTCAATAATGACCATTCTAATTATAATGTTTTACGTTATCAATATTTTATGTATTTAAATATGTTTAACAATTTCTTGTATTTGAGTGAATTTATTCAATTTGTAATACGAGACCATTAATTAATAATTGAAAGTGTTTCTTTTTTATCAATTTTATAATAATAAATTAAATTTAAAATAACCAAATATCATTATATTTTTAATATGAATATATTAGAGTTGGACATTAATTCATTGAAAAAATAATTAGTTAAAAATTTTGAATAAATTATTTATTAAAATATAAATAATATCTATTCGTAATTATTAATCGATTTGCTTTTCATATAATCACGGCCCTTTAGGATTACAATTATTTGCAATTATTATTATGTTTCGAACAATAAATTATTAAAATAACTTATCCAAATAACTTTATTCGTAATTTTAACTATTAAATTTTGTCATCAGTAAAATATAATAAATTATAACGTGAAATTTTATCAATTTATTATATATTTATATTTTACAGAGATTTGCAATCAGCATCATTTAAAACAATTTTTTCAATGAAGTTTTTTACAAATTATAAAAATAATTTTCCGATTTTTTTCTTTATAGTGTTTGAGATATAAAGAATAATCTTTAATGCTTTCAAAATTGAAAAATAAAATCCAGTGTATTATCGAGATCTATATTATATTAGATCTATATTATAACTATATTAGGTCTATATAGGTTTAGATTGCGTTTATATATATGTTTATTATCATTATTAGATATTGAGTCTGGTTTAACTTCTGGAAAATTTCAAATTAACTATATTAATAACTTTGGTTACGTATTTTGTATGTTATAATTTTACATATTTTTAGTATCTATATAAGCTATTAATATAATTAATAGCTTAAGATATATTATATATATATAATATTTGATATTGTTTTAGAAAAAAATTCTAAAGATCAAAATAAATATAGAAATTAGATTGGTGTAATAAAGATGTATAAAAAATTAGATTTGATTTATTTATGAATTATTTATAAATAAACTACATGTTAATATAAAATAAAATTTTCATCAACACGAATAAAACAAATAGAGTTTAAATAGAAAATTTTTTTTAAATATCATAATATATATTTTGAATATTTTAAACTTTTTTTTATATATAATATGTATTCTGTAGATTTTATAGACATCTATAGTCTACATAATTGATATTTATATTAAAGTAATAGATTTTCTAAAGAAAGTAAGACAGAAATAAATTGAAACCATTGTGTATTTTGTTTCATCTAATGTAATCGGAAAATTGTCTTCAAATTTCTTTTTTTAATATTTTAATATTATACATATATCAAAATTAATTTATAATGCAGTACTGATATAATTGATATTCCAATTTTAAATTAATAATAGTTCTATATATACTATATATCAATATGATTGATTCTGTTAATCTATGAATTTTGATCTAGTATCGAAAAAAAAAATATATATAAATATATATATATAAAAAAAGAAATATCAAAAGAAATTCTTTTTGATATCTGATTCAAGAATATTGATATGTTTAACTTAATACCTAATACAAATATTGATTAATATTTAATTGATATTTACATAAAATATCGATATTATAAACTATGATTAAGTTAAGTCATATATATGTATATAAATCATTTTACTTGTATTTAGATTTTGATCGAATCATAAATAGTAATGTTTAGTTTGCTCATAATGGAAGAATTAGTTGTGTCAAAAATTGGCGACTTATGCGATTCTTGCAGGAAAAGAAATAATAAATCAAAAATATTCATTAATATCAATATTTTCATTATCGATGTGTTTGTAAAATACCAAAGAATTTTGAAATTGATTTTTTTTTATTTGATTTGAAGTAAATTGTAAAATAAAAAAATCAAATAAATAACAATATTCGACAAATTTTAATTTTTTTTCGAATTTAGAAACTTCAATAAGCATTTTTTATAAATTTTAATCCGTTGAATATGAATCTGTTTTTCCTAGAATCTATAGTTGAAAAAGCTATTTTTAAAAAAATTGTAATTTTTTAATTTTGGAAATGTTTTGTAATAATTATTTATTATTCAATTTATATATAAATATAAATCTCTCTAAATCGCTTTATAAATATTATCTATTTTATTTTTGTCTATGTAAATTATATATACATTATTTTTGGGGAATATTTAATATTAAATCGGAGGAGAATTATTGAATTTTTTCAAACTTTCAATCTTTGTATGTATAAAATAATGTATAAAATAAAATATATATTAAATATAAAATATTTAAAAATAAAGAAATTGTTTCATATATAATTCATTATGATCTACATATACAATATATGTAAATATATAGAATTAATAGAATTATTATTGGTTTTGATAACAATAATTTATTAATTGAATTCGCATATATGAATATTTTTGTAAGCAACTATATATATATATATT
>NW_006264024.1:21561-23529 GCF_000469605.1 Apis dorsata
TAAAAGAAAATACAAGTAGAATAACACATTATTTTATATTATTTCTTATTTTTCGTACCATTAATTTTAAAAAATTGAAATTAAAATATAATGTAATATATACTAGTAAAAATAGATAAATATTTTTTTATTTTTGCTAGTTCTACACACACACACATACACACACACACACACACACACACACGCACGCACGCACGCACGCACGCACGCACGCACGCACAAAATTTCTTATCTCATAAATTTAGTGTAATATTATTGTCTACTTCGCTCTCTCTGACCTATTTTATGTATCATCATGTCACATGTTACTGTAGTACTCAATATATTATCTTTTTTTTTATTTTTCTCTTCTGATTATTTTTTTTTAACAAATTCTAAATTATACATAATTCTAAATTTGATATTTGTTCGATTTAGCTTTTAGATCGAAATATTTTTATGTTAAAAATTATTTCACGTGTCGTGTTTTTTGAAACCTATGCTTGGAAACATTACTGAGGGCGGCCTACGCCGTTCTCCGGAAACTTGTTCACCCACCTTCGACCTCGCCTCTTTGCATTCGCCACATCAATGATTTCATTGGTGTCGCCAACTGAAACCTGTATCTAACATGGATCGTTTCTGACAGTCTTATCCGGTTATCTTCATCGTTTACTTCGCAGTATTTCATGAGCGCGTATATATTTTAAAAATTAATATTTAAAAAATTTTAAAAATTAATATTGATAAATATTTTAAAAATCGCATAAATTAATGATAATTTATTAAATTCGTGGATTTTTTATCGATAAATGAATAATTTATTCGAAAAAAATATGTCATATATAATATTTAAATTTCATAATCATAGAAAATTATAGAATCAATAAGTTTAACTTAAAAAAGTGATCGAATTTTATTTAATTCGAAAGAAGAACATTAATTTTCTTAATATTTTATTAGTGTAAATATATTATAATGTTTTTAAAGATTACAAAAGTTATTAAAAATTATATTATTATTTGAAACAATCATAATGATTTATTTATATTTTCAAGTTCGTGATTATAATTATCATAATATCTCTTACATTTCTTTTGAAATTTAAGAAATTAATAAATATGAAAATTCTTAAATTATTTTTATATTTGCATATTATCAAAATAATTTTTTATGCTACATAAAAATTATAATAATAATAAAAAATTTTTGGTTAATAAACATAATAATATTAGGGTAAGAAGGACAGATAAAAATTGCACTCAGTATAAAAAATCAATGAACTATCGATTTAACAAAATAAATTCTATTATAATTATAAATGGCGATCACTGCTGTCACGAGCTGCTTGGGTCCTCCGCCTTTACCACCTGGCAAACGATTTCTTCAAAAATCTTCGAAAAAATTATCATCGACTTATAGAAGCTTTCGTGATCCAGCGGTCGAATCTTGGATTCCAAATGGTGTTTTCGAAATGTCAAAGACGAAACTTTATCCGCGAGAATGTAATCCGATGATTTGCACAATAAGCAATGGGACTTTATTTAGAAGTTGTTCTGAGGGTAATCTAAATACTCACAAAACGAGTGCAGTATTATCTACTACTCCTCTTGATAAGTGCATCCAGGCGATTTATGGCAGTTGGAAGAATCTCATGCATCGTAAGTGCAACTTTCTAACGATTGTTCGATTAGTCATAATTTGAAAATAGATTGAGTAAATTACAAATTGATCGTTCGGATCGTTATATTGTAACGAAACACTACTATTGCGAATGAACTTTATCAAATATTTCGAAACAGATTATAACAAATTATAACAGATTATAACAGAATAATAACGAAATTTATCAATGAAAATTTGATAAGAAAGATATTGCTCTACTTTAATAAACAAATAAAATAAAATTTTTATGTTTATGTTATTTCTAAATTTAAATATTTAAATTTAATTAATTTATTAAAAAAAATATATATTTTATATTTAATG
>NW_006264024.1:23834-28255 GCF_000469605.1 Apis dorsata
TTTTATATATATGTATATATTTCTAACATTTTTTTCTCCATATGTTTTTTATTTTTGTCAATTTGATTTTTTTTTTTAAGAAAAATTATATTACGAAAATTATATTACGAAAATTAAATTACGAAACATTCTGAAATGAAATAAAATTTGCATAAAATTATATTGAAAGATTTAATTTATTATTTTTAATTTCTGAAATTTTAAATAGGTAAATTTAAATTCTCTATTCCTCCAAAATTGAATATTTTACATGTAATTATTTTTTTCATCAAAAAATTTTTTTGTTAAAATTTTAAAATATTATTTAAATTTTTTAAAATTTATTTTATATAATACTTTAGTTTTTTAGTTATTTGGAAATGTGTAAAAAATATGGAAATATTTTTATTTAAAAAATTTAATAAATAGACTTATAAATTATTGTCTGCTATTTTTTGAATTAGAAATTAGATGAAATGAATTATAATAGAAAATTCTTCATAACGAATGGAAAACTTGTTATGAATTTAATTATATATGTAAATTTTTACATAGAATTACGTATATATATACATATATATTAAAAAATATAAAAGTTTGTTAAGTTTTTCTACTTTTACAACATCTTGAAAATATTTAACTATTGATTTTTTTAAATGAAATTTTAATATCAATTACTTGTATTTCCTTAAGATCTATATGTTCGATATTTTCTGATTGTAAATTAAAATAGGTTGTCTTTTACATAATCGTAAGAAATTGCATCATTCATGAAAAGTGTAAAATCAATTCGTTCCACTCAATTGTATTATAATTATAGAATTTAAAATCATAAAGTTTTTTATATGACATCATCAGAATTATTTGAGTTGAATAGAATGATATCTAACATGAATCTATTAATCTTTTAAATGAATTAATTTTCAGATTAATTTTTTTTTACGAAGTATAAATTATATATATATATAATTATGATTATATATGATATAATTATATGAATATAAATATATATTTCTTTATTTTTTATTAACTAATGAAAATATTTCAAACTTTATTTTTATTTCAAATCTTATTTATACTTTTCAAATTTTTTAAACTTTATTTATTATCTATTAAAAATTATAACATTATTAAAAATTATAACATAATTAAAAATAAAATAATTAAAAATAAATAACATATAGATATATTATTAATTTTAATAATAAATAATATTATAAAACAAGTAATATAAAAATAATGTAAAAAAATATATAAAGAATTAACAAAGTATAAATTGAATTGAATATTATACTAAAAGTTTTCTCTTCCTTTTCCTCTCCCTTCCCCTTTCTTCTCTCTCTCCCCTTTCCTCCTCTCTCCCCTTTCCTCCTCTCTCTTGCGTGTGTTTATGTTTGCGTTTGCGTGTTTAAAATAATATAAATACATTCATTAAATGTTTATTTCATTATCTTCTATATTTATTATTTTATTTAAAAAATAAAATATTTTGAAGAGATTATTAATTGTGAAAATAATATAATTTAGAGCATAATAATGTTTTATATGTAAGTATGTATCAATATTATAATACAAAAGATACAAATAGTATTTAATTGCATTGGAAATATAATCTGTTATAATTAATTCTAGAAATTAATTCTTGTTTTTTTCTTTGCAAATGGTTTCTATAATTTTATTTTTTTAATAGTATTCAATACTTCATCATTTCATTTATATTTATGTAGAATGCTTTTCTAAAAGTAACGATATGATAAAAATGAAAAAAAATTGAATGTATATGGGAAAAGAATTTAGTTTTTAATTAAAAATATTCGTATATCATTTGTTGGATATTTTTGAAATCGTTTAATATTTATGAATTTATTTTTGACATAGTTCATTCTTTTATATGTGAATAATGTGTTGTAATTTTTTTCTAATTATCTTGTTCTATTTAAAAATGAAAATTTTATTTTAATTAATATTAAATGAAATTTTATATTTTAAAATAATATTCTGAAATATTCTAAAATAAAAAATTACATTTAATATTTTTAAAGATATATTTTAATATTATGTATGTGAGTCCAAAGATTTTAAGTATTAAAGATTTTAAAAATGTGCGCGTTCAAAGATTTTATTATTAAAAATATTAAATTTTTATTGGAATATTTTTACAAATTTTCATTAAAAGATTTTCTGATATATAAAATATTTTCTTTTAAATCATAATAATTGTAAGACATCATTTTCGGTAAATAGAAAAACAGTGCTTGAAAATATTAATCAATAATATCTTTGTTTGTCTTGCTAGAATATATATTGAATATATATGCAATATAATTTATATTATATGTAATGTTATATATATGTTATATATGTTATATTATATGTATGTTATTTATATTATATATGTAATTTATATTATAATATATAATGTAATTATATATTATATAGATCGTGAAATTTTTAAATAAAAATTACTATATAATTTTCTTCTTTTATAAATACAGAATATTTTTTATAAATACATAATATTTTATTCAAATATAAAAAATTTTTATATTTTAACATTAAAATTCATATTTTTTATTTGTCATAAAACTTAATTTTTTTCTTTTTATAATTAGCTTTAATTAAAATATTAAAAGAAATTTTATAGATTATGAATTAAGTATCTTTATATTTTATTTTTAGTTAATGGATATCATTGTTTATTATAAAATATTAAAAAATAAAAGCAAACGTATTTTAATATATTTTGATGTTTTAAAATATTATATTTATATTATATTTGTATATTGTTTCGAAATGGACGAAAATAATCAAATATAGAATAACATTTTGTTTTTCGAATATTATTCTTATAAATTATGTGTAAAATATTATATATGTCATTGTAAAAGATTTTTATTTAATTTTTTAATTTCAGTTTAGAATAATTAAAAATTTTTAATATTATAAATACTTATTATAAACAATCAAATTAATAAATAATATTAATGAAAGATAAATTGCATATTAAATAATAAAATATGAAACACTGACAATAGATATAATATTTTCATAAAAAAGAAATAAAAAATTGTGTTTTTTATTTTTTATATTTTTATATTTTTAAATTTTTATATCTTTAAATATGAAATATATACAGGTTTAAATTTTGATCAAACCTAGAGATACGTAGAGATTCAGCCAATATATACAAGCAAGCGCAAAGCGATCATTTCGCTTAAGAGATATGAGAATCCTAGTGTTATTACTTAACTTTGAATCCACTTCACATGATTATAACAATTGAGTTAACAAGTAGGAGTAGAACAATAAAATCCATAAATTACTATTAAAAGAGCTATTATCTTGAATAATTTATTTTAATATAAAAATATTTCTTATAAATGAAATTTTATATTTTGTATTTTTAAAAATATATATCAAATATTTTATCATTTATAATATAAATGTGAATAGTAAAAATATAAATATAATTGCAAGGATTATGAATATTTGATGATATGATAAAATAAATATTCCAAAAATAAATTTTTTCAATATAAGCATTTTCCAATATATAAGAAATTGATGAAAAGAATTAAAATACAAATATTATAAATCAAAAATATAAAATAAAATCTTTTTATTTTCAAATATTAATTTGAAAATTTGAATTTGAAAATTTGTCAAGTATATACGAATTTGTTAATTTTCGATTGCATAATAATAAATAATTAACAAAATTATTTATATTTATCTTTTTTTTGTATTACAGTCAATATAATTTTAATATAAGTTTTAATGTATACTAATGAAGATTAAATTTTAATTATTCAATTAAATATTATAATTATTAATTAATTAAAATTAAATTAAAAAATTAAATATATTACATTATAAGTAATTAAAATTATCGGAAAAAATGATTCGAAATGAAAATTTATAATAATTTTATTTATTAATTTAATTTTTCTCTTATATTGAGAAAAATAAAAATTACAACGAAAAAAACAAATTTTTTTTATAATAAATATATGGTGAAAAAAGTATAGTTTCTAACTAAAAAATTAAAGTTATTCACAATTTTTAATTAATATAATTTTAATTAATCATTTTATTTAATAATTTTTAATGAATAATTTTAATGTTTTATATTTTTAATAAAATTTATATAAATCTAAATTTAATTACAAATTCTATTAATTATGAACAAATTCTGTATATAGATATAGTAATAATTTATATTAATTATATATAATATTTTGTAATTTTTTAAGATTTTATAGATTATATTTATATGTTGTATAAGTGAATTTTGTATTTAGGATTCTTGATGTATTCTTGATAAATTGAATATTGTCTTTAAAAAAAGTCTTTGTATTTTTATGGTCAAGCAATTTTTCCGATATAAATGCAATATTTAAAATTTATTTAAAAAATATTTCTTTATGTTAAATTGTAAATAA
>NW_006264024.1:28408-31082 GCF_000469605.1 Apis dorsata
TTTAAAGAAAAAATTTTTGGATATTCATTGTTTGATAAATTATTTAAAAATAAAGAAAATGATAAAAATAATATAAATAGAATATATAGAAGATAGATGCTTAGAAAAGATACATGCTATAATCAAAAAAATATATATATTATTAATTATTATTAATTATATATGTTATATATATATGTATATTTTAGTAATGAATAGATAATTATTTGATCTGTAAAAAAAAAGATTTATATTAATCACAAAAAAATGTATTCTCAATATTAATCAATTATTAATTAGTTTGAAATTTATCATCATTTATTATCATTATCATTTATCAGAAGAATAAATTTTCAAAAATCTTCTCATGAATTTCGTTCTCAAAAGAATCAGATTAAATATCAAGAACAATAAAAGATGAATTTATATGAAATGTTATGTTTTTATAATATATGTATAGTTTGATATAAATTTCATATCAGAAAGCAAATCATTCTATCAAAAGATGTAATTCTATCAAAAAAATGAATATAGGCTTAGATAATTTAATTAGATATCATATCTTTGTTGCGTAAATTTATTGAAAAATTTATCGCTTCTTTGGACTAACTTAAAATTGATAAATTTTTTTAAAAATAATTATAATATTAGTTCTTAAGATTATATTTTTTATATTTATTCAATATTATACTATTTATTAATTCAATATTACTATTATTATATTAATTCAATATTATAATAATATTTTACGTTATTTATTTCTATTTAAATATTAAATAACTATTATTTAAATAATAATAAAATTTATTATTTAAAAGATGAAATAAATTTATATTTCACTTCTATTTTTATAATTATAATTATAAAATTTTCGTTAAAATTTAAATTTATATAAATACTTGCAGTTTAGTAATTATATAATTTAGTGATTTTTTTCAATTTTTATATAAATTTGCATAAATATTATTATTTGATAGATTTAATTAAAAAAAATCTTTATCTTTTATAATTTATAAGTTATAAAATAAAATTAAAAAATAACTGTATTTTTAAATATTATATTATTTTAATAAATAAATTTGAGCAGCAAAAAAAATTATATATTAAGCAGTCTATAAAACATTAAAACATGTATCGCAAGTATTGATTTACGTGATAAATGTAAATTAATTATTCATTCAATATGCACAACCATTGATAAGATCATCACATGAATCGATAGCTATATTGTAGCATATTTTAACTGTAAATTGTTAATATTTATACATATATATACATGCTTCACATAATAAAGTTCATAATTTTTTCGAATTTGTGAATTGAGAAATTTTTTTTTTGTTAATGAAGATTTTTATATTATAAAAAATGCTATCATAAACAAATTTAGATTTGTACATCTAGTTATGAATCAATAAATAATAACAAAAATTTATTCGTAGAAAGAAGTCGCATTATATAAATTCCTACATGTTAGTCACATGATATAAGCAGATAGAGTAGAGATTTTATTCTTATGCGGTATGATGCTAACGGTTAACTTATATATATGATGTCGCCAGGAAAGAATTTTTGCATTCCTCTACGTTATATCTAAAATTTAAGTATTCTTTTTTTTTTACATTGTTATAAATTAGCTAATAATTATTTTATCAAAATACTATTTTTATTAAAATATTTTATTCAAATACTATTCAATGATATATTACATTATTTGAAATTATTTATTATATTTATGAAAATAATATTCTGAAAAGAGTATTTAGAATATAATAAATATAATATATACAATAATGCAATAATGTAATGAATATGAATTTTATATTTTGGTAAATAATTATAATAGATAATATAATTATTATAAATATAATAAATATAATATATACAATAATGCAATAATGTAATGAATATGTAATTTTATATTTTGATAAATAATTATAATAGATAATATAATTATTATAAATATTATTATAAAATATCAAATAAAATCATATATTAATATATTTTAAAAAATTATTAAATAAGTTATTTTAATATTTATTTTATGTTTCAGAAAAATTAAAAAATATGAAATAATTATTTTATGATTAAATAGAATTCAATTATAATTTTATATTTAATATATTGTTTCTTTTTATATTATTATTAATATCTTTATCAATTTTGTAATGTTTTTTGCACATTTAATCATTTTTATTTGTCTTTTAATTATTATATATATTTTTTATTTGTCTCGTTTCTTATCGGTGACTCCAGATTTAATTTATTCTGTTGAAATTCTTATTCTCATATTGTCACATGTCTTAATTCTTCAATGCTATGAATATTCTACGTCGCATCGATTTGCTGATTATTGGAAATAGATTTTTACGCTTTACTACCTCTATCTTTCATGTTTCCTTTACCCTTCTATATTTCATTGTCCTCATTTACTGCCATGTAACCTCTTTATGTTTTACATTTTACCTTTTATGTTTTTTTTGTTCTTTTATGTAATATTATATAATGTAATAAATTGATGTACTACTATATGACAGTTGATTAAGAAAATAATTAATTATTGTTTTAAATTTTCTTTCTTAAATTTTCTTCTTTCTGAAGTATATATATATATAAGTGTGTATATACATAGTCATAAATGAATGTAGAATTGATCATCCGATAAATAAAGAATTATCATAAATAAATGTAATATATA
>NW_006264024.1:31480-38577 GCF_000469605.1 Apis dorsata
ATTTTATTATATTTATATAGTCATAAATGAATTTAAAATTGATCATCCGATAAATAAAAAATTATCATAAATAAATGTAAAATATTATTACGATATTTCATATTTTCTGGTTTCGATTTTGTTCCATTTCTTTATCTTTTTCTTTTAAAAAGTATACCAGTTTTTCTATAATTGTTATAATTAGGTAAGAATATAAGTACATATAATTATTTCTATTCTTTTATATACAATATATAATTTGACAGTATCAACTTTACTTTTTAAATATTATTGAAACTTATTTTCATGTTTATCATTTAAGATTTACACGAAAATTGATATTTAAATCTTGTAAGAGATATTTTAATTAATATAAATACTATACAATATAAAGTACTGGAAAGTGTAAATCTTGATTCAGTTATTAAATTATAGTTCTTCTTGAAATAAAATATCTTCTAAAATATCTACAATTTTAAAGAATAATAAGATATAGAAATTACAAAATATTACACGATATTATAAGATTTGCTAATATGCGTTAGAAAGAAAAATGATAAAAATATGAAATTTCTTTTTTAAATGATATTTCTATAAATTATTAATTAATTAATTTAAATACTAATTTAATCTGTTCCTCTTTTATATCTAATAATTCAAAATAGAATTAAAAAATAATATTTTAATTTTTTATATATTATAATTTTAGATTCTAACTTATTAATATTATAAGTAAAATACTGAAATTTATTTTTAATAAATATTATTTCATGATATTATTTGTACAGAAATAACAAATATAGTATTATTTTATATATATATAAATTTAAATATTTTAAATCATACGTTCTTTATGAATTTTATAATGCAATTGACATCATTTTTATTAAAATGATTGTATTTAAATAGTTAATATTCTCAATATTGGTTTCAAAATTTATAAAAACAAATTAGAAAATGTGTTTTAGTAGTTTGAATTGAAGAATATATCAAAAGTGAAAGTATCATAGTTTGAAAATTCATTTATATAATTTTGCTAATAAAAATATAAACATCAATAATTTTAAAATTTTCTATATTAATAAAATATTTGTAACAATGCCAAAAATTTAGAATCGCTATAAAAGTAATATAATGTAATGTTTTATTGAAATACTTTTTGTATATATTTATTTTTTATATTAATGTACAATTTGAATTAGAATATCTACGAAACTATCTGTCATTATAATAGTAGTTTTTTCAAAATTATCTTTTATTCTTATTTATTCTTTATATATTCTTTATATTGTTAACTAATTTTTTGTCTATTTAAATTTTTTCTAATAGTTTTTATATTTTTTTTTAAATTTTTATATATGATTCATTATTCAAATAATATTGAATAATATTGAATAATATTGAATAATATTGAATAACAGCTGCATTGAACTTAAGTCAAATGGAATGAAAGACTTCAAATGGATAAATTTTTTTAGAATCACTTAATGAAGTATCGCAATGCCAATAAAAATCATTTCATGAATTTTATGAAATGGAATAACATGTTACGCATCAAATGAATGCGAGTCATGAAAACGCCCACATTGTGACTGTTTGATAGATTCAATTCCTCAGAGATGTTACAATTTATCTGCATACTTTATTAATTTTATTAACTTGCAGAATTTATTTCCAATTATAACCAGTAATTTTATTATTATTAGTTTAGTAATTTAAATTATAATTTAAATACTATATCAAATGACGCTTTAAGAAATTGGTTCTATCGATCCGAAATTTAAAAAATTTAAGAATGGTAGGAAAGAGGAAATAAATTAAAATTTTCAGCTTCAGATATTTATATTTTGATTTTTGAGATATTAAGAATAACTTTCAATATCATATATTGAATGATATATTATTATACATATAATATACATTAATATACATATTATATACATGTACAATATATATATATACAATAATATACATATTATTATACATATAATATACATTAAATGTCTATGCAGATATTATTAATATAGTAATTTTAATAATAATACTTATCGAATATCAAATAGCCGATAAGAATTTAGCTATATTGAGAGACAGAATTTAGCTATATTGGTCACGAATTTATTAAAAATTCTATCACTTAAGAAATTAAGTTTACTATTAATTTATTAAATGATATATGAGATATCATATAATATTATAATAAATATAATATAATAATATAATAAATTTAAAAATAGAAAAAAAAATTCAGATAATTTAGCAATATTTATGATTTTTCATAGAAACAATTGAAAATTTCATATGGGATTCCATATAGATATACAATGACATTTGATGATTTTTGTAGCGAAAATAATTAGGTTGTATTAATCATGTCATTTAATTTAATGTACATAAAATTTCATTAATATTTCGAACACTCAAAGTGAAAATTTTATATTTGAATTGATTCTCTTTACCTATTATTTTTATAAATTTCATATCAGAGCCTTTCGGAACTTTATTCATTCATTTATATTTCATTAGAAGTTTATTTATAATTTAGTTATTTTTAGAACATTAAATATAATGCCATAATGAAAAAATGTATATGTATATGTAAAATGTATATGTAATGTATATTTTTTATTATTAATCCAAGTTTGATAGTTAGATATTTTTTATTCAATTGTTTAATGGTTAAAAATATATAAGATATAAAATATAATAAAAAAATGCTATAATATATGCTCTTTATCATTATATCTAATCCTAGTCTAATGACTAAATATTTTTAAAGATATTTTAAAGATAAGCTTATTAAAATTGCACTTATTAATGCTTACTAAAATTATACTAAAATTATACTAAAATTATACTAAAATTATACTAAAATTATATAAATAAGTTTCGATTTATTGCTTTATTTTACGATATAATTTGAAAATTAAAATCAGATTGCTGCAACAAATAAATATAGTAGATATATATGATAGCGAGAATATATTCTTGAAAAATATATTCAAGAAATATATCATATTTCAATCACTAAAAAGATTAAATTTTTTAAGATATTTTTCTAAAATTAAAAATAATAATAATATAAGTAAAAATTATTCATAATATTGAATTTGATAATACATTTGTATCGAATAATGTTATGAAAATTATTCAGATAAGATAACAAGATATTTTTATAAATAATTATCGTACACTCCTTTCTTATTGCAAGTATCGCGTGTTAAATATTATTATTATTAAATAAAATTAGTAATAATTGAAGTTTTTGGATATATCATTTGTTGTGTAATTATATCAATTGTTTTGTAATAATATGTGTAATATATCTAGTATAAAAATTATTGTAGTATCGTATTTTAATAATCTGATATATTTTTTGATGGTACATCATATTGTAATAATATATAAAAAATCAAATATAATCGCAAAAAAAATTAAATATAATCGTAAATGTTTTCAAAATAAATACATTTTTTTCAAAAATAATAACATTGAATATGATTTTAACTGAATTTCTAATATTTTATTAACAATTGTATTTATTATCAATTTAAAAAACAAAGAAAAAAATAATAGTATATAAAATATTAAGATATTTCCATAACTTAAAAATTTTTATTTTTTTCTTTAAACTTTGTTGATTTTTTGTCAGCTACAATTCGATTTCTCAGAATAAAAATATTTTTTAAAAGATAGATGTTTCTTTAGTTTACTATATATTTTTAAAATTACATATATATATATACATATATATATATATAAATATATGTAATATATTTATATTTTTTTATATGTATATTTTTTATACATATATTTTATATATATATAATAAATATACACAAAAATATTCGAATGATAATTCAATATTTCTTATATTTTATTTAAAATTAATTAAAATTAGAAAATCAATATCGTGATTTATCTTTTAAATTTTTTTAATTGCTATATAATGAAATTTAAAGAAATATATATTCTGAATAAAAATATTAATAATTTTAGAAAAGCTATATATATATATATAGTTTTAAAAAAAATATTAGAATGATTTAAATATATATATTCTAATATTTTTTTATATTCACTATAAAATATAATTATATATATATAAATATAATTATATATATAAAATGATATTAAATCATTAATCACATATGATCATATGTTCAATTATCTCAATCAATTCATCTTGATGTATCATATCATTAAAAATAAAAAGATGTGATTAGATGTTTGAAACAATTTTATATTATCTATAATCAAACTTTTTAAATATTATACATATAATAACAGAATAAATACTAAGTAGGATATATAAATCATTCAAATATTAATAAAAAAAATTGACTCTATTTTTTAAAAATTTAAAAAATATAATATCAAAGTATGTATTTAACATTTTTCAAAAGTTGAATAATTTATCTTGATAAAATTTTTTTTTGTGACTCATATATTTTTTAATTAAATGAAAAACATTCATTCAAATATATATACTCTGTTAGGAATAAAAATAAAAATAATCAAAGGATTATTTTATTTATTATCTGTTGTTAATTAAATAATTTTTGATGTCATTTTATTATTTATTATTAATTAATTATTTTTATATTTACATATAATTAAATATTTGATAAAATATTAATCATTCATTTTGTACATAGTGTTAAAACTTATTATAAGTTATATAATATTTATTATATTATTATTAGGTTATAATAATTATGAAAAATTTTTTCGAAGATTAATTTGTTGCAATGCAAAAAATTAGGTTTTATTTTATAATTGTATCAGATCCTATCCGTATAAAATAATATTCTGTATCAATGAATTTATCAATTCACTGAATGAATTGACATTAGTATCATCTAAATTCAAATTACGATCATGAATTATAAGTAGGAATTATATTATATATAATAGAAAGAATTTGCACAATTAGCATTCCTTGTATGAGTCACAGAAAGTGAGTGCAGAAAGACCTTGAAAAAATTTATCTTGAAATTCACATATTTATTTTGTATTTTTATTTTCGACATACATTAAAAATACATATATTTTTATAAATGTTTATGTAAAATAATTTCTTAAATAGATGATTTGCGATTATTATTCCAGAAAATTGTAAATAGAAATTTGTAAATAGATATTATATATTTAATTTTTCAAATTATAATTGTAATAACAATGAAAAATTTAAATATAATTAAAATATATCTTTGGAGACAAATTATAATCTTAAAATCATTAATCATTGGACATTTGTTTTTTCTATAAGAAATTTTTTCTATTAAAAAAAAATCTTCACTTGATTTCTATTTATTTAAAAAGTACGATTTTTGTTTTTCTCCAAATTTTTATTATAATCTCTATCTCTAATCACACTTTTTTTTTATTTCTATTTACTCTTTTCAATATATCCTTTTGTAATATTTTTAAATTATACTACCATAAAATTCTACTACGATAAAATGATAGCTTTATTTATAAATAATCTTCTTTTAATTTTATAAATAGAATTCAATTTTTTATTTAACATGTATTAATAAATCACGAATTTTTAAAATGTTTTATAAAAAAAAATTCGTTAGTATTTTTTATTTCTCAAAAAAAGAAAAAGAGAAAAGAGTATCAAAAAAAGATTCTTAGTTTTTTTATGCTTTCAAGTTTCTATATTTACACGAGTAATGAATTTACACAGTTAGTTGACTTTGATTTTTTCTCTTTTTTATTTAGTTTTTTTATTTTTCTTCTTTTTGCTCTCTGTATTTCCTCTGTATTAAAATTGTTTTCACTTATACATATCTTTTTTATAACAATTCCTAGAAATGATTCAAGGAATGACAATTTCGTCATCAAAGATCTATCTTTTTAAGACATATAATCGTCATTTTTTATTTTTTCTTACATTCCATGTTTTTAAAGAAAAAAAATTTCATTTTTTCCCTTAATTCATATTATATTATATTATATTATATTATATTATTTTTTAATTTTCTAATAAATTTTTATTTTAATTTAGTTTTAATGAAAGTTTTGTTAGTTGATATTTTAATAATGTTAAATTTAAAAATTATATGTAAAATATAATAGAAATATGTGAATATTATATCCAATGGAGTAATATTATTTCATAATATTCATAGCTGGATTTTGCATCATTAAATCTTGCGTTTCTTTTGCGATATTTTTATAGTGTTAGTATCAATATATAAAGTATTAATTAGTTGGGTTCCCTTTATAATTTATTCTCTTTATAATTTATTCCTTATAAATATATTCTCTTTGTAATTTATTGTTTTCTTTATAACTATTTCTATATTTCCTCTTTTATATTAGAATTTTTTTATATAATTCTTAATTTTTTATATACAGTGCTGTATTAAAATTGTTATAATGGATTGCATAACTTTCATTTAATGATTTTTAACTGCTCTATCATAATTGAATATTATACAATTAAATAGATTTTATTATAATTTTATAAATGAATAATTTAGTTTCTACATTTAATTTCAAATGAAGGCTAATTAATCAGATTTTTCTTAAAATTTTAAGTTTTTTATTTATATTGTTTCCATATAATAGAGCAATTAATTTTATGTCTAAATTTAAAAAAGTATTTTATTATGTTTGTTTATGATCATATTTGAATTAATAAATGATCATATTTTATTATTATATAGAATAATTTTTGAAATATTATCTCTGTAGAAACTAATATTGCTGTTATTTTTTTATGCTCTATTAATTTTCCATCAATTTTCTTTAGAAAATTCCTTAGAAAATCTTCAATAGACTTATATATAGTGAATGAGTGAATGCTTCATGCGAATTTTAATAAATTACAATTATTGCAATGTCATCTGCAAATGTACATATTGTATTGTTTGAGTTTATTGGAGAATATGCGTATATGGAGTGTAAAATACTCCAATATCTTAATACTTTAGCATTTATGATTTGTAAATCTGATTATGAACTTTTTATTTTTACGTAAAATGTTTTATTGTTTAAGTAAGATTTTTATAACTTAAAATGTAAATTTAAGAAATATTTTCGATAATAAATTATGTTAAATCTTATCGAATTTTTTTTATATCTAAAAATAAACATATATATAT
>NW_006264024.1:38989-44040 GCF_000469605.1 Apis dorsata
GTGATTAATCTATTTATTAGGCTTGTTTGATTATCGTGTGTTTTTCTCTAAAGCTAATGATTCGTTATTAATTGCTATTAATATTATATATAATATATCATAGAAGAGAAATCAATTTATATGAATGAGATTCTCGTATGTTTTTATTTGGCTAAATAACATTATTTTCATGTACTAGGAAAATATTGAATTTTGAAAATGATGTTGAATATTATAGTATTTATTCTTATAGTTTTATATGGATTTAATTATTTTACCACTAAAATTACTTTGTTAAATTCCGGTTTTATTAAATTTTTATTGTTAAATCGTTTTATTTCTTTTTTTATAGTACTACATATTGTGCTGTTTTGTTCTTTGAATAGAATAATTTGTTGTTGGAGTCTTATTGTCATAATATTTGGTTGAAAAATTTGATATAAATATATATTCTAAATAAATATTGAGGCTTGTTCTAAGAAAATCTTTGTCTAGGAACTGTACGTTTCTTTTTGCTGATGTCGATATTATTATTTTTTTTTACTTTTTTTACCCTTCCACAATGAAAAATTTATAACTTCGTTTGATATTAAAGAAGTTAGTATTTGAAAAATTGATTGAATTCTTTATTGTAATATAAAATTTTTTTAATTTCTTTGCTTAATACAATCAGTCATTTTTGTTTTTTTTTATTTTTGCGATTTTGCTTTTCTTTTTTGTTTTATTTTTATAATATATAATTCAGATATGATAGACCAGATTTATTGTTTATTCCATAACGGAAGATGACAATTGTTTTTTGAATTGTTTATGTTTATTGTATTTTCAATGTATTCTAAATAATTGGGATGTTACAGTTAATTTTTCGTCGATTAATATTCTTCTCTAATATAATATTTATAAATATTATGTCTTAGTCTGTATTATTATTATACAATATGAATATATTTTTGATTGAAATCAATTTTGTATATATTTTATCTAATAAAATAAATATATCTATTTTAGTAAAGAAATGATCAGAACTTAATTCTAAAATTGATGATACTTTCAAATATGTTAATTTTTTTGATGATAGGAAAATTTATAAGATTATAAGTGTATAAATTTATAAGTGTTTTTTTATTGATTAGCTAATAAAATAGATATTGATATTAAAAATAGTTCATCTATGACATGCAATAGTGTTCTCTATTTATTGTTTCTATATTATTCGTATTGTTTTATATTATTCGTATTATTCGTATTATTCGTATTGGAAACATTTTGTTGTGAATATTCAGTATGGAGTCACAATGAATCGTTTGAAGATAATCATATTTGCTATAGTAAGTATAGTAGTACTACTATACTATAGTACTATATAGTATATACTAATACTATAGTAATTGCTAGATAGTATTTGCATTTCTTTTAATAATAAAGAAAATAGTTCCATTATGTGTTCTTTTTAAGGATGCTTGATATCATATTTGGTATAGAATGGAATTTTAATATAATTTTTGATATAATTTTTTATTTTAAAATAAGTTTTTGCTATATTATATATATATATATAATTATATATTGCTATATATATAAATATATTGCTATATTATCGATATTATATGTATGGATAAATATTTCAAGTTGTAATCTTTATTATTTTTGTTTCATATTATTATTTTTATATTGAACAATCCATTATTTGTTATTATTAACAAGTTTTATTAATATTTTTGTCATGGAAATTAATTATTGTATTTGTAGCAATATAGTTTGTAATTTGCTGTAGTAGTGTAATTTATATTGTTAGCATATTAGTTATAAGTTTTTTTTTTTGATCGATTGGATCAGTAACTTCTTTAATTGTATTTTTATTTTCATTGCGATAATTTGAATGAGTGATGTTTTGCGTTTGTTTTGATTATTATGCTCTGTACTTATTTATGCATTAGTCTTATGTAGTCTATTATTTATGTACAATACATTGTTACAAACATAATTAGATATAGAAATTAAAATATATTTATTTGTAACGATATTGAATAATTGATTATTGTTTATTTCTATTGTTCAATTCTTTTCTTTAGAATAGGAAAACTTTTAATTAAGTGTTTATTATATTAACTTTTAATAAAGTGTTTACGAATTATATGAATCTTTGTAATTTGCTGAATGTTTCTTTTGACAATATTTCATATTTTCAATTTTATCTTGGTTTAAATAGTTACTTATTATATTTGACAAGCTCTGATAAGAATTTGTTGCAATAAATTTTTTATGTGGCCATGCGATTTAGCAGCGATAACATTGAGACATATCATGTTTCGGTCTCGATAATTAAAATTTGACCATAGTAAACAATCTGAACATTTTAATAGTTTTTCTATGTTGTATATATTTTATTATTCTTGTTTGATTTGAGTTGTATGATAAAAATAACAATTATTTCAATATCATATTTAACTATTGTTTTAAAAATATGATTGTTTTAATTTTTTAATAATTTTATTTTATTTGTGTATTTGTTTTTAGACGAATTTTATTTTGTAATTATGGTCTGTTATTTTAATAATTTAATTTATTTTTAATAAATATGTGAAAAATTGCATTTTTTTCTTTTTAATGTTTATTATTTTTCTATAAAGTTCTAGTATTTTAACTATTATATTTTTATTTATCTTTTAATTGCTTGAAGTTTGTTGCCTGTCTATTGTTTTAGTAATTCTGTTAATAATTTGTATTTGTATATAGAAAAAACTTTATAGATATTTAGTTGTGTTAATAATATCCAACATATTTTATTTCTGTTAACATATTATAGATTGTTTATAAATATTTCTTGTAATCATGTATTTATTTGCAAATGTATGTAAAAATCTATCATATCATCTATCATGTATATAAAAATCTATCTATCTTTTATTAATACTGAAGTTAAATTTACTTGAAATTTTTATGTTGTTGTTGTTTGTAATATTTTGTTACATATAATTATTTTTCAGTTTTGAAATTTTTAATTGTATTGGAAACATTTTCTTGTAAATATACAGCATGGACACACAATGACAATTCTAACGATTTGTGTATATTTCTATATGTGTACTAAACTATTGATATCTGATTAAACAATTCTTGAGCGTTACTAACGATGTCTTTTCAGAAGTTATTTAACAGAACTCTAATGAGAACTTCATTTAGAAATTTGAAATAGAAAATGAATTGGATTTGTTAATTCTATGTAACATTTTTAGGTTTATTTCGGAATGGATTCTTAATTATTTCGATTATTTTTTTTTATTGTAATTTCGATCATGCAAATATTTTGTTATATTTTTTTTTTATTTTCACATTCCATGAATCTGTTGCTACCATCAAATATGATAGATTGGCTTAATATATTTATATAAACAATTAATAAATGACAATCGTATGCTAATATATATATATATATATATATATATATTGTTATGGACATTCTTCATATATTTTTTTTATTTAATTTTTTATATATATAGAGGCGAAATTTTATGATATAAAAGCATTTTTTTTTATAAATATTTCGAAAACTATGGCTAAGCAGTTCTTATATATAAATTATTCAAAATTTCATCTAAAACATATTTAAAAATTGAAATTAAAAAATAGAAATATAATAATTATTTTCTTATAATTTGAATAGAAATCAAATCTTTTTAAGATTTTTTTTGTAATGTGTATAAATATTGTATTAATATCTTTGATTCTAACAGCTAAAACAAATATATAAGTTATATAAAATATAATCTTATATAATCTTGCTATACAAAAATGTCGATTCAGATTTGTTTATTAAATTATAAACAATTTATTTTGCATTAAATGAAAAACGGAATGAGATGAAAGTATAATGGTAATAGAACTGTCAGTTTGTTTCGATCTCACTTTGATGCAAATTTTAATTGTTTATCATTTAATAAATGAACTTCAATCAATATTTTTTATACTTACATGTATTTATTTTGCTTTCTAAAAATTGACATCTTATACATTCAATGAAAAAATTAACTTTAATTATTTGATTATTTAAAAATTATTTTACATTTTTATTATTCAAATTCATGATACTCAAGCTCATTATGTGAATGCTAAATTATATCCGATATATTTTATTTATATATATGAACAATTGAGAAATTGTAGAATAATCGCATATTATTAAACAAGTTGCTATGAACACATACATATAAGCAGAATCTAATATACAATATCGAAAATTTTTTACAAATAATTCGAAAATTAAAGCAGTTGTGTTATATATAAAAGAGAAAATTGCTTAAAATAGTATAAGATCAATATATTTTTTATATTTTATAACATAAATTAATATTCAATAATTTCAAAATCAATATTGAAATTAAATATCTATGACGAAGGAATTGACCAACAAATTCATTTAATAACAATATCATATAACCGATACTATAATAGAAGAAGAAAATGCAGAATACGTGATAAGTAGACGGAAATACGTATAAAATCAGATACTAAATATAGGAATGCAGAAGAACAGGCAGAGAGAACACGCAGGAAGAAAATGGATATAAAAATGGAATAGGAAGAAAAATGTAGATTTCATTACAATGAATGATAATGTTGAAAGTCTGACGTGGTCATTATATCTGTGATGTATACGTGACACGAGAACAGGCACGTGGTAGAACCGTAAAAAGTAAAGATCAGATACAGTAATTCGCAATTAAATAAAATGATCTTGAATGGCCAAATTTTTTAATAGTCTTTTGAGTAGTCTTTTTTCTAATAAATTCAACGATGTCCTGTGATAATTATTTTTGTGTTTAAATTACTAATGAATTCCAGAACGAAATAAATTAATCAAAAACATGTAATTACAAATATATATATATATATATATATACATAATTACAAAAATTTTGATAATGAAAATAAATATGAAAATGAATACAAATTCAAAAATAAAAGCAAAGTATAAATAATATAAATTTTATTTTTATATTTTAACAAATTATAAAATAATTTTAAATACAATAAATCATTTATTTAAATATACTTAAAAATGTAAAAAAAAC
>NW_006264024.1:44245-48773 GCF_000469605.1 Apis dorsata
AAAATATGACAAAATACATATTGCGTTTTTAGATATATTTATAGATATATTAGATATATTTATAAATATATTTTTATTATTTTTAATAGACATTTAATTTTGTGAATAATTCCATATCAAGTAATTTCGAATTTCGAATTTAATTTTTTTTTGTTTAAAAAAAAAAGATAAAAATTGTTGATTTGTTATTTTATTGTTTTATTGTGAGTAATTGAGTAGTTTTATATTATCTTTTATAAGACATTAATTAATTTAATTAATAAAATATTATATAATATTTATGTTTAGTTACTTTCCTTTGTTTGTTTTAATGTAATATTAATTTCAATATATTTTTTTATAGAAGCATATGTTGAAAGATATGCAGTATTTTTCTTATTATTTGATTTATTATTTTTTCTAATAATTTTCGATTCATTATGTCAATTCATTTACAAAGCATGCTTTATTACATAATAAATATATATAATAAATATATATACACTATATTTTCTTATATATTTATATTTATTATATCCTAAATTCAAATGTATAAAAATCCATCAACTTTAAATTGGGTATATTTTTATGAAAAAATAAAATATAAAATTTTTTATAAAAAAAAATGTCATATATATATATATATATATATATCAAAATGTATATGTGAAATATATCGGAAGCATATTGAACTCTTTCCAAAATTAATGACTTTTAAATCCATATTTATTTTTTTGCTTCTTTAATTATAATATATCCATTTTATATTACTATATTTTTATATTCAATATTTTGACGAGTTTTACTTTTAAAAAGATTTTTTTGTATATTTTATATGTATAAATAACATAATATATGCATATGGATAAGTAATATGAATATATAATATAATTGTATTACATATATTATTATTGCGTATGTATATGTATTAAAAAAATATATATATATATATCTAAATTCTTAACTTGTATTGTTATCATAATAATGGAAATTTTAAAAAAAGAAGACTCAGGTCCATAAAAAAAAAATTAATATATTTTGTAATAATTGTTTATAGATAATCTATTATTAATATAATTCAATGCATCCATTGTTACTCTATAATAATGTTATATAAATGTTGTATAAATTGTTATATAAAGATTTTTATATAACAATATAAAGATAGTTTTTTTTTAAATTTATTCTAACCATTTGTATTCGATACTTCTTTTAAAAAAAGACAACTTCTTAGAAAAAAAACTCATGTATATAAATGTATAATTTTTTGAATATATATTTATTTTTAAACTATTTATTTAAATTAATAATTTATTTAAATTCTATTTTATATAATTAGATATAATACGATATGTACTCCATAGCCAAACAAGCTAGAATATTGAAAAAAGAGAAAGAAGAGAATCCTGAATATAAAATTTTAGCTTCGAATCTTTATTAGTTTTTGAAATATTAATAATATTTCAAATATTAAAATTTTTTGGTAATTTTAACGATTTCTAATTAGATTGAATTCTAAAGATTTCTAAAGATTTTAATAATATTTTTATGATTTTATTTTTATATCATTTAATATGATTTAATTAAAATTATTGGTTTATTTATATAAATTTGATTTATTTAATGTGGTAATAATTTCATTTTACACAAAAATATATAAATTTACAACATATTTTCTAAGGACATTAATCCTTGAAGTTACAATATATTATTTCAAACTTTATCCATCTCATTTATTCAATACGATGAATTCTATGAAAAATTGTTCTTGAGATATATTATTTATTAATTTGTCTTATCATTTACTTCCTTCGATCATTTATTTAAAAAATTTTATTATAAATATTTCAAGTTTATAAAGAGATGTTTATTCAATGTAAATATCATATAATGTTCTGTAAATGAATATTTTAAGAAATATAGAAAGAATTAAAAAAATTTCTTTAATGAAAAAACTTTTTATAAAAAAATTATAAATATTGACAAATTATATTCACATTTAAGTGATTTTACAATGATCTTAAAATATTGATTAATTCTTTTTTATGATAATTGAATTTTAAAATTATTTATATTTTTTAATTTTTTGAATTTATGTATTGATCTTAGAAAATTGTAATTTTTTTAATGAATTTTGAATTTTAGATATTTAATTTCATTTGGAAAGTTATTTTATTTGATTTTGAATTAATTTGTTATCAAACAATGCAAATTTATGTTATGTAAATTTTTATAGATTAGATATTAAAATAAAATTTTTATTCAATAAAAAATTTATTCTTGTTAGAATTGACTTCTTAAAAAATATTAAAATAGAAAAACATTCTATTTATTTTATCTTTGATTGAAATTAAAATGATCATAGTTTTATAATGATTTTACAAAAAACAAATATTTATCATTTAATTATTTAATAATTAGTTAAAACAATGCATATACAATGTTGAGCCTTATAATAAAATTAATTAGAAATATTAAATCTAAATGACAAAAATATAAAAATATAAAATAATATTTTTTTTTTACAAAACTTATATAATAAATTTATTTAAATATTTATCAAATACATATATATTTGACAATAAATTATATATTCTTATTATTGATACGAATTATAAAAAAAATTTAATTTTTCCTCATAATAAAACATCATTAAATTTTTGTAAATATATTAAAGACTTTTTAAATGATTAATATATTTGAATCATAATTATAATTGTAAAATACTTTCAACATAATTTCCAGAGATTCGACATTTTTAATTGTAAAGTGAAATTAAAAATTGATATTGATTAATGATAACGATGATGAATAATAGTCATAAAAAATATTTTTTTTTAATCTAATATTTTATTCAAATTATTCGTATTTATGTTAATAATAGGAATTATCTATTTAATAAATATATTTTAATAATATTTGATTGCAAAATAATTTGAATAATATAAATATAATAATATAAATAATTCAATAAAAAATTTATTAAATAAAGAAAAAGAATATAAAATAAGATATTATAGGAATTTTCATGACAAAATTTTTTAATTATAGAAATATTATTTATTGACAAATAAACTTTATTAATTTAAAATTTATTTTTGATATATAAATATATAACTTCAATATTTTTTTCTATAGTGTTATTAACATGTAAAAAGAATTGNGTTACCAAAATAACAATATATTCTTATTAGGATATATTTTTATTTGATCGTATGTATATTCGTTAATTAATAAAATATTATTTTATTCATTATTATTTAAATATTTATTATATGAATAAAATTTTGTTTAACAAATATTATAAAATTATGCAATATATTACTTATCTGATAATTCAAATAAGAAGAAATAAAGAGAAAATTATTTTGTTAATGTCTAAGAATGAGATATATATTGGAAAGTTTAAATATAATAAGCTTAAATATAAATGTATAGTTTTGATAGAATAACAATTTATTTTTAAGTTATTTTTAAGTATTTTAAGCTGATAAAAAATATTTATTATTTATTATTCATTTTTTAGTTATATTTAAAGTTATGTTTTTATAGTTTATTATTATATTTTTAATTTATTATATTTAATGTGATAAACAAATAATATAAATAAACGAAATAATATTATTATATAATATAGTATAATATGCATATATAATAAACATATATTGTATATGTATTATATGTATGTACAATATTATTTATATTATTTGCTTTTCATATTATAATATAAAAATAATAATATAAATAATTTGAAAAAATATACATATAGATATATATAGATATCTATATGTATATAATCGTAACGAAATAAATAATATGAAATAAATAATACTTGATGAAAATATACGATGAAATTTCTTTGTAAGTAAAACTTTTCATATTTACTGCATTTTTAATTTCGTAATAATTAACAATTTTCATTAATAACTTTAAAACGTTTTATATTTTATTATATATATATTTTATATATATGATTCGCTAAAAAAATTACTATATATATATAGAAATTAGAGAATTTATATATATATGTATAATAATTTCTTTAAAGGATCATTTATCATTTTTTTATTTTATCATTTTAATTGATATCATTACTTTTCAATACTTCAATACTATTTCATTCATTTGAAAATAATTTTATAATGATATATTGTAGCATGAGTTGAATTTTAAATTATAAAATGTTTAGTTTTTCTATTATTTTTTTTATTATTTTTCTATATTTTTTTATTATTTTGTTGTAAAAAAAAATATCTGAAAAATAAGATAAAATTGTATTCAAAACTGAAAAAATGTAACTTGTAGAAATTGATTTCTCTCTCTCTCAAAGACATTTTTCACTGATAAAAAAATTATCTCATGTATAACTATATAATTATATATATATATAACTATACACATACAAATTTTTAATAAAATCAGAACTTTTGAATAAAATTTTTTTAATTTTTTAAAATTCTTTATAATGAGAATGAATATTTTTGTTTAATTGTATTTATTTCTGATTATTTTATATTTATTATATTTTAAATCTATTATCCATTTATAA
>NW_006264025.1:0-229 GCF_000469605.1 Apis dorsata
TATTTTCATTATTTTTCATTATGAATATGAGAAGTAATATAATTAATTAATGAAATTATTTTATTTGTATAGAAATAATAGAAATAATTAATAGATTTAAATATTTTATTAATTTATTATTATTTTATTATTATTTAAATTAATTTTAAATAGAAAAAATTATTTTTAAAAATATATATTTAACTAGATTTTATAAACATAAGATAAAAAATAAAATAAATAATGAATA
>NW_006264025.1:396-3355 GCF_000469605.1 Apis dorsata
TAAAATAAATATGAATATTTAACAAATTATACAAATTATAAATAAAATTTATATAAAAATTAACATATATTACAAAATTATTAATCAAAATTAATATATTAATAATATTCGAAATTATAAATTATTAATATATCAATAAAAATATTTATTATAAAAATGTTTTATTATATATTAAATTTTTGAAACATCATATTGTGTGTGTGTGTAAAATGAAATAGAATTTTATAAATTTTAGAAATACTTATTTTTGAAATTTAAAAACAGCAATATTTTATCATGACTGTTAAAACTTAGTGTTTTTTAATAATTTTTTTCATTTATAACCTAACATTAAATCTAGTAATATGATAGAATTTTTTAATTTTGAATGCATTTTTCATAATATTATTACATACGTATATATATTTCAAATTTAATTCAATGATATAAATTCTTATATTATATTTATTGAATTATATAATATAAATCAAACCTATACGTATTTTATATATCGTATATTTTATATACGATATAATATATGAAATATATAATATAATATATGAAATTGCTATGATTAAAAATAAATTTATTTTAATACAAAAATATAATAATATTTTTGTAAAACTATATTTTAATATTAAAACTAATTTAATCTAAAATTATAATCAAATAATCAAATTATATATAGCATATAAAAATAATTAATTATAATTATATCAATAATTATTTTTATTTTGATTTTATCATTATTCTAAATTTAATAAATTATTTAATTATTTTATTCCAGTTTAATTAAATAAAATAAAATAAATAAAAATATATAGAAATATAAATATATATAAAAAATTTATAAAATGTAATATTTTTGAATATACAAAATATATAATATTAATTTAGATATAAATCATAAAATATATTAATGATTTGCATAAATGCAATAATTCATATTGATTATTAATAATAATTAGTTAATTAACATTTTAATTTTATTAAAAATTTCTTCAATTTATTAATGTCATTATAATTTTATTTATTTAAAAAAAAATTTTTATACTTTTATTTCCTCTTTTATATATTTAAATAATGATTTGATTTATTTACTTCTATTACTGATTCAATAAACAATATATAGATTTAATATTAAGCGCGATATTTAAATTTTATTTTTATATATTATAAGTAAAATAATAAAATTTTATAAGTATTTAATATTCGTTGTATTGTTTAAATATTATACAACTCTTATATTTTTGTTTTGAAATTTTTTAGACATATATATTTCATTACTATAAAAATCATATCAATCATAAAAATTAATATATAATAAATATATAATATTTAATTTCAATTTTTTTTATAATTATAATTAGCTTTAAAAAATACTTTTTAATGTTGTTAAATATAAGTAACTAATTATTTTTTTTTTTTAGTAATTGATAAAAAAAATATTAATTTGTTGTTCTTAATATAAATTTAAAAGTATAAAAACAAAAATATAATATTTTCTTAAAAATATATATAGAACAGTTTGTACTCATTATCCTTATTCTTTTCTTATTAATAAACTAAAATATAATATTGAGTATGCCATCTAAAGAATCATGAAAATTTCGTGGCCTATACGAATTGCATGCAGAACGGATAGGCAAGAGGTAAGCAATAGAACAGTGTAGTTCGTCGCCATTTTGTTTATTTTCACCTAAAAGAGATTTGAGAGACAATCATCAAAGCAGATCGTTCTATCTTTGTTCGTGAAAACATCAGCTGAGTGTTTCAGTAATTAAATTAAAAAACTGGAAGCACTGATAAAAAAATTTGTTAGCACGGAGAATTATTGGCAGAGGTTGGAAAGAGTATTAAGATCGAAACAGTGGAGCTGAAGTTTGCAAGAAGTACGTAGGTTTCACAATTAGTAGCGCGCCGGTCCCGCGGTGCGGAAACCGTTTCTCGGATCGGTCGAGAAAGAGTGAGGGAGTACAAAGTGAAAAGTGTGAGCAAGATAGATACTACAGGAATAAGAAAAGAAATAGTTGTAGCGACAAAAGCAGGGACAACGTAGAAATTACGAAGATATTGCACAAGGGTGGAATATATGTTGTGGGCGTCCCCCAAAAAAGCGGGGGCATTTGATAGCCGCAGAAATTGGGCTCATCACAAGTAAATATCAATCGTCGTGTGGTAAAACGACGTCGCTCTCAAGTCGTAGTAGTGACGCGAACCCAATTACGATTGGAATTGAACAAGTACAAGAGCAAAATTTGCTTGAGCAAAAATCTTCCGTCCCTGACGAAAATAATCAGTTTATCGAACGACAACAGTCAATTTTTGCTCGCAATTCGTACATAGTTACATCAGTTAAATTAACTTCAGAAGTAACCTCGACGGCGGAAGCCGCCTCCGAGGTTCCCGGCGCAATCAAGACGACCATCAATATCGGCATTGCGATGAACCACGTTAACGATCAAGAAAATCTTAAACAACTCAACCTGGCACCAGTTCAGGTTAATGAAGTTGAAGAAATGGATACACAAGAAGGAGGTACAATTTTCATTCATTTGTAATACTTTATTTAATTTTTATAATTTTAAATTAGATTCATATGTTTTGATTTTTATATTAAAGGTTATGGAAAATACTTCGAACATTATACATTAATATGAACATTTTACAATAAATTTTGTTTCCATATGTATGTACATTTATTTTAAATAGAATTTAAAATAACAAAATTAAAATAAAAATTATATTGAATTTATTTATAGTTAAAAATATAGTAAAATATAAATAATTATTGCAATTTGAATATTTTATATTATGTTAATATAATTTGCAAAGATATTACATTTTGAATAATTTTCACTTAATATTAGATTATTAATTTATTATATAGTTACAATTTATATTAAAAAGAATAAAATTCAAAGTTATTATATATATAATATTCAATTATTTATATCTTTTATAATAGATTTTATAAGAA
>NW_006264025.1:4757-5513 GCF_000469605.1 Apis dorsata
TTTTTTTTTTTATTATATTAATAGAAATATTTTGAATATATTTTAATTTTTTTAACAATTTATAAATGTGTAGTTCTTCATTTGGTAAAAACATTCATTTGTTATTTAATTATGTCAAAATGATTAAAATCAGACACAGCATTTTTCACTAAGTATTTGTATAAATTACCACATGGATATTTCTGTAAATCATTTTATTAAGATTATAAAATTTTAATTAAATTTTTTAGTTTCATATTTAATGTTATCTATCTAGGTAATCTACAGCACAAAAGTATTTATTATATTTGGTAATGTGCGATCTTTTATGTACAAAAAATATAAAGTACACTAATGTTAAAAATTTATATATCATATATAAAACAGTGCATAACTCATCGTAAAATGTAATTTTATCCATTCAATTTATTTTTAAATTTCTAAAAGCTTTTTTCAAAAAGCAATTTTTTAAAAATTTTGCAGTAATAGATGTCTTAACCTTCTAGAAACACCAAATGATGGTGGAGGAGATGGCAATGATACTAGTCCTATGAACGGAGAATCAGAATTAGCTTGTATAGTTCAAGATCAAGAAATGGAGGAAGGTAGGAAAAAAAATATTTTTAAAGGATTTATTTTATTGATAATATTTTTGATTCTGAATTAAATATAATATTTAACTTTATATAAAAAATATATATAATTAATAATTTATATTTTATAATTTAATAATTTTTATATATTATATTTATATATATATTTATTTAATAATTTTTA
>NW_006264026.1:0-268 GCF_000469605.1 Apis dorsata
TATATATATAATATATATAATATATATAATATATTATATATATATAATATATAATATATATAATAATATATATATGATATATATGTAGAAGATGTACATGTATAGGAGAAATTAGCAAAAAAATTAGCAATTTTTGCAAATGTCTCGAAAATTAAGACAGAACAATTTGTTTATTTACATAGAAAAAAGTTGTTCAAAATCTTATCCTCTATTCAAAAATATAGAAATCGATGAAGTTTTTTTTCTAAATAATTACTTTTTTTTTCTT
>NW_006264026.1:370-637 GCF_000469605.1 Apis dorsata
TGAATTTGCATATTCATATATATTCTATATATTCTCAAAATTTTATAATTTTTAAGTTTTTAAGTTTGGTAATTTTTCTTATTACCTTTTTATTAGCTTTGTAAAAATCAAATAAATGTATTTTATTAAAGATTCTATTAAAATCTTTTTAAATAATATTTCATAATTTATAAAGACTTCATTATAATAAAAATATATAGGAATTTTAGAGAATTATAGAAATATATATTTTAAATATTAATAATATAATAATAAAGAAATAAATAA
>NW_006264026.1:862-4421 GCF_000469605.1 Apis dorsata
TAAAGAATAAAATAATAATAAAGAAAAATATATCATAAAATATATAAAAAATATAATAAAATTAATAAAAATATATAAAAAATTCTGTTAAAATAATTTTTTTACACAATTCACATATTAATTAATTCATATTATATTTATTAATCATTTCATTTTTTACTGTTTTCTAGCATTATTAAAGTGATGATTTACAATATATTATAAATTAAAAAAACTAAAGTTTATTATTAGATTAACAATTGATAACATATACTTATAACTAGTTAGTGTGTCATTCTAGTATTATTCTTATCAAAAGTATATTATATTGTCTGTACAAATGATTTTTTTTTAATATTTTGTAGTTTTATACTATTTAAAACAATAAATAAATGAAAAAATATTTATATAATAATTATTATACAAATTGTTAAAGTGTTTCTATTTCCTCTTCTATTTTGTTTTTTAAATAATAAAATGAAACAAATAAAATTAGATTTGTTCATAAAAAATTAGATAATTCTCTATTATGCACAATACAAATATATTATAACACAAATAGAAATAAAGAAAATTTAATTCATTTTGATTGATTAGAATTTGGAATAAATTTTCTTTACATTTTTTTTTTTTTATTTCAGTTTCACAATCTCATTCAAATACAGCCTTGAATAAACATTAGTATAGATTATTTTATATTTTAATTTTTTGTAATTCATGAAATTTGCAAATTCATTTATAATAAATACATTTAATAAGATTTAAATCTTATTTTATTGAAATTGTAACGGAAATGTAATAATTAGATCTTTATCAGATACACAAAATCTAATAGATAGATAATATACTAACATATTATATATATACAATATATATATATTAATATATTTATTATTTATTAAATTAAATCAAAACTATTATTATTTTTCCAAAAAATTTTATTTTATTTTTCATTTATAATTCTGATTAAAATATATTAAATGATATATTATGTCTAATTATATTAAACATAAGTATCAACAACATATTATCTCAGAATAATATCTTGTTTCATTATCGCTATATAAAATAAAAAAAAGAGAGAGAAAAAAAATTATTCAACAATGTCAATCACAATGATACGGAAGTATCATACGTAGTTATCACGGCGATAACTACTTATATACGCTAGCATTGAAAGTCATCAAGAATAAGTTGTTGAAACTTTATGTGCTCTGTCCAGAAAATTGATCACGATGTATTTCATCACAGTGTCGTTGATTGTGATTTGTTCTATGCCAGGAATTTTGGCCAACATGTTGTATTATGATCAACGCTTTTTAAACGCAACCATTGAAGCTTTGGTAATGACCAATGGACCTTTAACTGGAATCAACGAAGGGTCCGATCGTTCAAATTTCTGGCTCGAATTCGATAATGGCATGCATATCATAGTTCCATGCGATTACGATCATCATTATTATAGCAAACTTAATGCTTGCATTGACACATCCAAAATGGGAATAATTTATGATCATTGTCAGGTAATAAATGAGATTTATTATATATATAATTGTAATGAATTATAATTTGCAAAAGAATTAAAAATTATATATTTATACATCGCATAATTCATGAAATGAATTTATAAATATGAATATAAAATTTTCAATATAATTAAATTAATTAAATTAATTATTAATAATTATATCGATTGATTATATAGATTATAATTATTTGTACAATATTTTTCATAAAATTTATATTTATATCGTGTATTTGATTCATTTTCGATTATAATTATTTATTTTTCTTTTATATATTTGTAGTTTTCAAGGAATCCAGATTGTTGGAATGAAATGCCTTTCTGCTTTTTCAATAATGAGAATGGCAAATACAAGCATGATAACTGTCTACCTTATTTTAAACGCAATGAAGAAAAATGTCGATGTGAACTCGTTCAATAAAATAAATGAAATAGAGATAGATGAAATATATAAATATATAAAATAATATAATATAATTATTATAAAAAATAAATATCACTTCCAATTATTCGGATTAATATTTGGATATTAGAATTATTTTAAAATATTAATGCGTTCTATGTTTATTTATTTTAATTTCATTGATGCACAATAAGTAATAAATTAAATAATGGCGAAATTTCGAATATCGAAAAAATATATGAATATATATTAACAAATTAAATTGAAAAAATGGATATAAAAATGGATATAGAATTTTAGATATTTTTTAGAAGATAAGTATTATTCTTTTTTTTCAGTGATTTTATTATTTTATTTTAAGTATTTATTAAAAGTAACTTATTAAAAATTAATAGATAATGGATTTTATTGATAATGGATTTCATATTTTATTTCTATTTTAAACAAATTTATTATTTTTATTTAATAATGTATATTATTATATATATTATTATTATAATAATGTATATGATTATTAATTATGTATATTATTTTTTTTTCAACCATTTGGTAATCAATTTTTGGCTTAAGAATATTTGTAAGTGCCTATCATAAATTTGCAATATTAATTATTCATCTATGTAAAAGATGATTTTTTAAGATTTTTTCTTCCATTTATTTGTAATATTCAAATAATAAATTTAATAAGCAGATTTTTCATTTTTGGCATATAATAAATCGACAAATTTTTTATTTTTCTATTATCTATATATTCTATTATAAAATCATGTAATATACTTTTATTGTAAAGTATCGTAAAGTAAAGTTGAAAAATCTGCTGATTCATTATCTAAACATTATAAGATAAACAGAAAAGAAATTTTTAATACTTAGTTTGTAATGTCTAATAATGAATACATTTTTACTCTTTCGAATGTAAATCTATATAATAGAATAACATTGGTAATATCATCATTATTTTGATTATATTTTATTTCTTCAAGATTATTACATTTTTTAAATTAAATTTAATTTATTTTAGCTTATATAGAAATCTCATAATCTTAAAAAAATAAAATATAATCAAAATAATGATGATGTTACCAATGTTATTCTATTATTAATATCTCTAAGTATAGACTTACATTGATTTACTTTGCATCGAAGATAAAGAAAAATAAAAAATTTAGGAACTCTTGAATGTTAAATAAAACTTTTTTCTTAAGCATTATATACAATATATATATAAAATATATAGAATACATATAATAATGGACTAGATTTTAAGTACCTAGATTGGATATTTTAACAAATTTTATTCAAATGTATTATTGAGCAAAAATTTTGATTTATTTCTTGTGATATTGCCATTAAAGTTGGAAGCTGAACGACTTTGGATATTGCACAAATGTGGTACCTAAACTACTGCTCAAAGGATCACTATTGCTCTAGAACTGTTTAAGTTTTTATATTACGAGCTTTGAATGAACAAATGATATTTTAATTCTTTGCAACTAACTGTAATGATTCTAATTATATTTTGACGCAACTATATCGTCGTTGAATTCTATCTGCTCTGTATTCTATTTCTATTGTAACTCAACTACAAGGCAATCACGAGCCTTTGTTTTTCCTCCAATTCTTGCTTTTCGTGAAAATTCACACTGTGGCGG
>NW_006264026.1:4924-6275 GCF_000469605.1 Apis dorsata
GCGGAGTAATGTCATAGCGCATGGGAGCCAGGACCTTTACACTCGCTTCCACGGTAGTCCGTTGCAACACGTACTGTGATATGATTTGTGAAATAGCCATGCTGTGATATCACTGTTTAAATTAAGAATATATGCTCATAAATTATTAGACTATTGAAGGTATGTTCGAGCTGTTGAAAATAAAAACCAGGCTATCCGACTGTTTCACAAACTTTGGATCTTAATTATTTTATTTTGACATTTTAATATTTTCCTATTTGTACGAATGACATGATTGTAACATAATTTGACGAAAGACTATTTTTTCATTCTAATAACCTTGAAATATGATTATTATTAAAATCATTTTGGAAAATTTTTTTGAGCAAAATCGAATCACACGAAGTTCAGAATAGAATAGTAGAATACTAGATTTATACAAGTATAGACAAATATAGATTAGATACAATTATCCAATCTGTTTTATTCTTCAAACAATTCGAATAAACAAAATTTTACTGTATTTTTATAAATATATTTATTTTCTCTAAATATTAATTTTGCTTTTATTATTTTCATTAAATATAATATTTTATATTCGAATGCATTTCTACTTTCAAATTGCTTTTCATATTATTTATCTTATTCAATACAAATTTTTTACTTTATTTTAAATCAGTTTTATTATTATATAATTTTTTTATATGATACATTTATCATAAAAATCCAGATATGTAACGTATTCTATATAATTATTTTTCATAAAATAATATACATAACATAATTCATAAAATAATATATAAAACAAGAGTTCTTAACTATTCTTCTATTTCTCTCTAATATCTTTTTTTTAATTTAAAAATTGTTAATAAAAAAATTATTTATTCAAATACGTATTTGGTACATATTGTAAATTTTAATTTTAAATAAATCTTGGAAGTATATGATGATGAATTAAAAACTGTTAATATACGAAATCATTTAGCTCTGCCATTCAAATTTATTTATATCAACTATTTGTACAAAAGATGTTTTAAACGAAAGTTCTTTAATATTAAAAAAGTAATAATACAATATAATAATAATTAGTATTACTATTATATATATAATAATTCATAATTATATACGCACGCGTGCATGTATATTAATACAATATAATAATTAATATTTTATAATATAATTTTATAATATAATAATTAATAATTTATATATAATAGCTTATAATTATATGTGTATATATATGTATATATATATACATATATACAATTTTGTTGATGAATTATTAACAAAAAACACTAGCCAATCACGGAACGCATAGTTTAGTTGAACTGCTATAGTGTTAAGTGTCGGCTATTGAAATGCAATTATATAT
>NW_006264026.1:6367-9588 GCF_000469605.1 Apis dorsata
ATATATATTATTACATCGTATTAATATCCATTTCATTATCAATTAATAATATGAATATTATATATATTATATATATCTATATGAATATTATATATATCATATATATCTATATGAATATTATATGAATANAAATATATAATTATAATAAAATATATAATAAAAATATAATAAATATATAATAAAAATAATATAATAAAAATATAGTTAAAATACTTGTAAGACATTTTTAAAAAGTCGTTCTAATTTTAGTTAAAACAAACATAAAAATTAATATATATAAAAAGATATATAGGTTAAGATTTATTTATTAAATTATAAATAATTTTCATAAGATGAAGGGACAGAAAGAAAGTGAAATTGTTCTTTCTACTATTGTCACATTCATTTCTTGCCTCGTCTAATTGGAAATAAAATATCGAATTGGAATTACAAATAATTGTTACAAATCATGATTAGTCTACATATTATGAGAAATAAAACAATTTTTATATCATATTGATACGTTAGAATACTCTGGATTTTGTATCTACGTTATTGTATTGAAATTTAGATATAGATCGTCGTTATGGATTAGTATATGTGATAAATATCGTGATAAAAATAAAAATGCGTATAAAATAGGCATTTCCTTCCACATTAACCAATCAGATCCGCATTCCTTCCGCGAAACTTCTTTTCAGCAATGATACACATTAATTATATGTACATATTATATTAAATAATTTCTATTATTTAATTTTTTAATTATTAAATAATATGTGTTACATTTACATATATATATATATATATATTTGCAATTACATATTCTTGATGTAATTATATTGAATTTTATCAAAATATTTCATTTATACTTTAATGGATTATTTAACATAAAATATAATTGCAGTCAATTTCAAAAAAAATCAATTTCGAAAAAAGTAATAACATTACTCATTCATGTTTCAACAATAATGTTAATATAACTTAACATGTTAATAACAATAACAATTTAACACATCATTAAAAACTACATTCAAAAAATAGAATTACATAAAAAATAAAACAATTATATCACATAAATTTTTTATATATAAGATACATACATTTTAAATAACTTTTTTTATTTGTTGATAACATTTAATTCTTCTAAATTATTTCTTTTGAATAAAATAAAAACACGAAATAAATACAAAAATTGTTATATGACAAAAATATTATTATATTATGATCGTAACAAATTTTTATTTCCTCAACATCTAAAAAAAAAAATAAAAAAAAAAATACAGAAAAATAAGAAAAAATAAATAACATAATAGAAAGAAAAAATTATTTTGAATGTAATTTTCATAAAAGTAATATCTATTATGAAAAATCTCTGAGAGGTTTAAACCAAGGTATTAATAAAAACAATCGATTGCAATCTACCGTAATTTTTGTACATTATAGTCTATTATTATAAACATAGGTAACACTATGAAAATAGTGTTAGAACAAGAAAAATAATAGCATAAAAAATCTATAAAACCGAGGTGTAATAGAATGGTTCTTGAAGTTCTATATGACAGTTGTTCTTTGACATTTGACTAGTAAAATGGATGTTTTCTACAAACAATATCGTACCTATCGAATTCTAAGTAAGATTATAGGTCTTTGGCCGTATGATGACTCGATTTATATATGGATTCAAAGATTATTATTGTTGATGCTTTTTCTTTACGGTATAATATTTCAGGTGAAAATTTTTATTATTCTTTATAAATATTTTATTTTAAAAATTTATATTTTAATAATTTTATTTTAAAAATATTATTAGATATACATTATTGGGAGCTTATTTATTAAAAATTATAATTTCATTTTTTATGTTGCATGAAAAAATTATAATTTATATATTAAAGTATTTCAATTTTATGTTATACTAATCTTAAAATAATTAATAACATATTATATTGATATAAAAATAGAGAAAGAAAATGAAAGCGAGAGAAAGAGAGAAAGAGAGAGAGAGAGAGAGAGGGGAAAATGTGCAATATTTTATTATTTTATAAGAAAAAATAGAAAATACATTTAGATCTTAATATATTTAAGAAATATTTTTAGAAACTCAATTCTAAGACCACTGGAAATAAACATAATTTATTAAATTATTAAGCAAAAATTTATAATTACAAATTTAATTTAATTACAAATTTACAATTACAAATTTACAATTTAAATTTACAAATGAATAATAAGAAGATACGATGAAACAACTCTATTTACATCACGACGCGTTACGTCGTCTCATTCTATTTCCTCTATATTTAATAAACTTAAATTGTTTATATATTTATTATCATATTTTGTCCATAATTTATTAAAAATCAAAAATTACAAATATATAATTAGTCTTAATTAAATATCGATAAAAATATCCTTAATGAAATAATTATCAGTGATCATATATCATATGTTATATTTAAAATATCATTTTATCTATATATAAAATATTATTTATTTTTAAAAATTCTTTATAGATAATAATCATATATTAATATCAATATATTTCTAATATCATTTGATCTATTTTTAAAAATTTTTTCTAGACAATGACATTTTTTAAATGTAAAATTACATTACGAAGCTATATTTTGACGTTTTCTACAACCTGTCCATGTATGATATTTTTTTTACGATATATTTGTGTTTTAACAATGTTTCCTTTTGTAAGTAATATATAAAAAGTTATTTAATACTTATGCATCTGTTTTTATTTATTATATTTTTATTTTCACATAGTTAAAAAAATTTTTTAATAATTTACGTATGGAACAAAATACTGTACAACAAGATTTAATAGAAGTACAAATACAAATAAAATGCATCAATGATTCCAGTTATATAATCAACATTTTTGTTTGTAAGAAATTATTTAATATACATTTGCTTATTATTATCAATTAATAATTCTGCCATTGTCATCATAATTATTAAAATATTCGATAAATTACATATACGTATGATTATCTTTTTCTTTTTTTAGTAAAAATATAAAAATATAATAATATAAAAATATAAAAATTAATATATACATATCTATAATGAATATCGAAAGTATTTGAATCTTATAAAAAGATTTATAATAAATTATAATTTATTAAGGCAAATTACAATTATAACATATGTAATTACATTTAAAAAATATATATATATATATAATAATATAATAAATATAATAAATATAATAAATAAAAAATTTTTTC
>NW_006264026.1:9795-11169 GCF_000469605.1 Apis dorsata
TGGTTATTTTTGTGGTTATTTTTGTAAATATCGGAAATAGAAAAAAATGTTCTAAATAAAAGTTATATATCATAAAAAATAAATACATATTATAATGATATGTGTTTGATTCAGTAATGATATAGAATTTCATTTAAATATATCTTCATAGGATAATTCAAGATTATGTCAAAATCAAAATTTATCATCTCAATATGTATGATACTATAACTTTTATCTGAAACACTTTTTCATATTTTAATTATTCAGAAAAAATAATTATATCTATATATTTAATTATAATATTATAATATTTTTCTGTATTTCATTTTTATATAATAAATTATAAATTCTATACAAAGTATCCGAATTATGTTTTTATTATATATTTAATTACATATTATATATTTTATTACTTTATATACTTAATTATAACAAACGTTGTATTTTAATTTATTCATTAATTTATTCAATATTATTAAATGAATTTTTTCTTAAATTCACATATATTTAATGAATGTATTATTTCAATAAATTATAGAGCATTGTATATTTTTTGCATAATAATATTTCTTTTTATCTATTATTCTTTTATATGAATATTTTTATATTCGAATACTTTTGTTATTCATTGTATATTAATTATACATATTTATATATTAATTTATATATTAATTATGAAATTAATTCTCTTAAAATTAATATTTCTTTTTTCATTGATATTTTATTAAAGATCGCTCGATATTTTTAACTTTGCTTGCTCGATTGTATTAGTAATGAAGTATTATATTAATATAATATTTTTAATTAATTCAATTTTATTAAATTTTTGAAATAATAAAAAAAATTTTTTTTGATTACTTTAAATAATAATATATAACAACATTAATTCGAGCATTAAAAATTCTTTTTAAATTTTAGATTCTGCAATTTTTGTATTTTTTACTTTGTGCTTCTTAATATTGAATCTGATGATATCTTTGAACGAATCTCATAATAATTTCGTTATATATTTAATAATATTCTCCGATGATCGAATTGTGTATGTTTATATGGTATACTTAACTTTCATATTAATTATATTCTTTGGATTATTATCTTTAATATGCACAGAATCATTATTCAATATTCTTAGTCATCATTTATGCGGATTGTTTAATGTCATGAGGTAAATTATGTTACATTATTGTATAAATTTACATTTATATTATATATATACATTTATATAATATATATTATATATTTATATAATATACATTTATATAATATACATTTATATTTATTAATTTTGTATGTGATCTATTTAAAGAAAAATCACATAAATATCTTCTTCAATTGTCATATAAAAAACATTTTTCATGCAATTTATATAGCAACTTTATATATATATATATA
>NW_006264026.1:11548-21299 GCF_000469605.1 Apis dorsata
AATTTAAATTAAATAATCAAGTTTTTCTTAAATCACATTTATTTATAAATAATATATTATATTTTATATTATATTTTATATTTTTAGTTATCGAATACAAAAAACCATTCAAGAACTGAATATATCTACTTCTTCATTAAAGCAGATCGAATTGAAACTTAAGGATTTCCACCAAATAGTCGATACACATAATCAAGCTATCGAGTTAGTAAATTGATAAAATGATAAGTAAATCATAAATGTTTTAAATAATTTTTTATTTTCAACTTATTCTATATCATTGACTCATTTGGAATTCATTTTATCAATGATTTGCATATGCGTCCGCAAGTAAGATGACAATGCAATATCTCATAGTAATTCTTGTAACTACAATTTCACTTGCTATAAATTTACATCGAGTAAGTATTTTTTATTAATGCACACACACACACACACAAACAATATTATAATGATATATATTAGTTGTTGCACTTAATTTTAGATTTTTTTTAATAATATAAAAAATAAAAATCAATCAGGATTCTTAAGTAGTAAAGCGAAACATAATAAGACTTTCTATCCAAATTCTAATAGTTTTCATTCTTTTCATGGTTTCATGAAGAAAGATTTTTGTTTCTTTTTCGTTTTTTTACAGTTATTTTGCAACTAATACTTTTTACAATTTGTTTAATTGTTATATGTAATATTCAGCTGAATCAATTTGATAACAATTTTTAATAACTTATGATAAACAATAAATTTATAATTCTATTAAATAAAATAGATTTTTTAATTATTTTTCATAAATTTTGCCTTTATATTATATATTGATATTGAAGGTAATTTTTTTATAAATTTCTTTGTTTTAGATTACTATAATATAACCATTTTCCATTTTGTATTATTATTTAGTATATGAATTTATTTATTTATTTTATTATATGAATTATTTTTTTCTATAGCTTGAAAATAGAAAAATTTAGTATTGCTTTCCATTAATAATTCATTCCATTCTTCTTTTTAAATTTTTTAAATTTCAAATACTTAAAAATAATTATTTAATTGACATTCAATAATCATTTATAATTCTTTTAATGTTCCTGTTGAATTTTTATTCAAAATTTTTTTTAATTCCTCAAACTTTATCAACTATCCTATTTTTTTGTTTATTTTTTAAATTAAAATCTTTAAGTTTTGAACTGCCTAAACCAATATTCGTATGTTTCAATAGATGGGCAAGTATCAAAATATATTTCACTAATGATTCAATAAGTTTGAGCGACTACTTTTTTTTTTTTGGAAAAAAATAGCAAGTGTCGAAATTAATGCTTAACATATTCTGTTTTTATGCGTTATTATATATTATTATATTATAACAGTAAATTTTTATATTTATTATTATTATATTTACATTAGTAACAATTGAATGTTAAATTAAGTTCAAAAATGTTGACATAAAACAATTGCAATTGAAATAATTTATAGAATTATACTATTAGCGCTATCTGATAGCTAACTCTCGAACTAATACTTAATATAATATTTCATATTAATGGTCATAAAATAACAATATCGTAAATTAAATTATTATGATGTTGATTGATGCCAAGTGCAAGATATATTTGTATATTTTTGTATGTATTATTTTAAATTTCAAAAGTTCCAAATTCTTAATTGATTATATCAAAATATTGCTTTCCACATTTATTATATTTGAATAACTAATATTATTTATATTAAACATATCACAGCTTGTATCTTATCAAATTAATTAATACAAATTTCCAATCATACTTATAGAATATATTTTAAAATAAAATAATGTAAAAATTCTAAACAAAATTATATATCTTATTGTTTAAAAAGAAATAGACGATTTATTTTCAAAATATTTTTTCAAAAGTAGCATAAATTAAAAAACAATTGTGGAAACACGATATTCTTAATATGACTTATATAAGTTAGTGTCTATAGACATACATATATAGTACTATGAAAATTTTTTATTTAGATAAAAAACATTCCCAAATTGGATGAAATAAAGATAGATTTTATGTAACATTATTTAATAACATTATAAATCAATTTACAAATATTTAATATTATTACATTAGTTATATACTGTAAGTCTTCTCAGTCTCCAATTTTACTAAAAAATAATTTTACTAAATCATGATATCGACAAACAAAATTTTGTGAATTTATTATCAAAAACTTATTAGTTGAAAAAAATTAACTGCAAAAACAAAATATGAATACAAGATATTAATATCTTGTATTCATATCTAATATAATATCAATAAAGAATATTTAAAAAAGAAAATTTTAAAAAGAAAAATTAAAAAAGAAAAATTTATTATATTTATTACATTATTACATTATTAACACATTCGAGACTACAAGAAAAATCGAAAAAGAATTTGAAATATTGATTTTCAATAAGCATAAGCATATAAGAAATAATTTTTAAATGGCAAAAAATACAATATAAATAATAAATTCTTATTAATAATAATTAATAAGATAATAATTATATTAAATTCATATGCAAAAAAAAACCGAAGAAAAAACATTTTTTTATCTTTTTTCTAAAAAAATATATGATGTGACAATTGTTATAAAATAGCAATTGTTGGAAATCGTTTTGAAATATAGAATATAAATGTTCTGCAATTTCATTTAGACAATTGAATTTGTCAAAAATTATTTAGTTCTAGTCTATATATATATCAGTTTCTATTGAATGATTTTTCGTAAGTATTTGTTTATATAGGTTAAAATAACAGTATAATTTTATCCTATATATTTCTAACAAGTCGAATAAATATATATAGACAAGCATAGATCAGTTGATTATTTACATTGCAGTGTTTTAAAATTTGTTTTTTCTGTAAATATATTATTTATTAATTATTAATTATAATTATAATTATTTACTGTATAAGAAATTGAAAATATCTTTTAAATTATGTTTTTATTGATATATTAAACTAAATATAACTAAATAAAATTAAATGTTTTTTTGATAGTTATTCAAAGCAATAAAAACTATGGATGATCTCTTAGAAATCTTTATCTGTATCATATTGGTTATTTACCATTTGATGTTCATATTTATCAATAATTACAATGGACAATTGGTTATAGATAGCAGTCTTAAGATGTTTAATGAGATGTAAGTTTAAATAATTATTTATTATGTTAATGTTTTACATGTCTGAAATAATCTGAATTTTCTTAATTTATCTTTTAATTGCATTAATAGAACGATTATTGAAATCAATTAAATGATATTATAATATGCAGATATATTTCAACATGGTACTGTATTCCGTTAAAAGCGCAAAAATTATTGCTGTTCATCATGTTGAGGAGTTCGATGGAATATGCATTTCGTCTTTCTAATTTATTCACTCCATGTTATATAGGTTTTTCAACGGTAACTTGTTTTTTGCTTTATCTACAATTTTTTCTGCTAAAATCATTTTAATTTTAGACTTTTAAAAATAATGGCATTTCAGATGATAAACACATCATTTCAATATTTTATCATGATGTATTCTATTCAATAAAACATCTATAGTTTTACATTAAATAATGTTAGTATTGAAATAAATTATTAATACTGTACTTTTAGATTAATTAATATTACTTCTTTTACTTTTTATTTTTTTTTCTATTTACATAATTAAATATTTTATAAATATTTTCTTAAATTGCAAATTAATTAATTCATATTATTTATATTGAGTTGAAGGATAAGGAATTCTATTCTAAATTCTAATTTTATTTTATGCTTTATCAAATAACTGACATAAAAGGCACAATAATATTTGAAACAAATCAAATAAAAATGTATATCATGTCAATTAAAAATTTATGATAGCAATAGACAAGGATAATAATAATAATAATCCGAAATTCATTAAATCCAAAATATCTAGAATATTAACAAAAATATATTATTATTAATAGTTTATTGCATTTTATCTATACATAATTAGATTTGCAGTATATAAATATGAATATGATGCAGATGTGCCGCAGAATGCAAAAATAAAATATAAAATAATCTTGTAACCAAAGTATAATCATATATAAATAATAAAATGAGAAAATCACACATATTATTTTTATATTCTATTATAATTTTAATTGTGAAAATATAATATAAATATAATAATATAAATATTTATTAATATTTTGGAAACTAATAATAATAATATATTTTTATTATTACCTAGAAAACTTTATAATAATCAGATTATTATAATTCTTATTTCAATCAATACATTTTGCTAATAGATATGTCAAAATTATATCTTTTAAAATATTAACTTCAATCTCTTACCATTATTCTATTGATTATATTTTAACGAATAATATTTATTGCAACAACACTATTCTATTATTTTTACACATTTAATTATGAAAAAGTGATCGAAATTATTTCAATATTTCAATCACAAAAGAAGTATCGTAAATATCGTAACTATTATAATATAACTATACATATATATATCTACATCTCTGGATATAGAAATTAAAAAAGGTTTACCTTAAAATTGATCTTGAAATTTCAAACTTTTTTTGCACGATATAGTATTCACAATGAGAAACAAAAATCTTAAAAAATATTATAGCTTGCAAATAAATCATTCATATTTCTCTTAAGAAATAATTTTAAAGTTTCAAAAATTTTTACTATTAAGCTATTATTTTTAATAATATACTTTTATATTATAATGAAATACAAAATAAATAACAATATTGTGTGGAAAAATGGAAAGTTCACACAAATTTCAATGAATTTTTATAATAATGTCGTGTAGAGACAGTATATTTACTGATTTTTAAAGAAAAATCAATACTCTCATATCTGGAAAAAGTCACAAGTGAAATAAATCTGCCTTTAAATCACAATAATTCAATATGTTTTTTGAAAGTAATAAACTAATTTGTCGAGACATATTCGTGTTATCTATATTATAATATAAGTTAATGAAATTCAATTAATTATACATATGAAACGAATATTATAAGTTTAAAGATTTCTACCAAAATATTGAAAGCAAAGTATATTTAAATTCAAGAATTACAAAACAAGTTATTATCAAATTATTGTATTTTTGTTATCATAAAACAATTACAGAGAAAAAAATCGAAAGATTAGATACAGATAGCAATAATCGGAAATGAAAAAGAATAATCAGTAAAAAAAAGTGTTTAATCATTAACTGATTAAAAATCATTTTAAAATTGGAATTAGAAAATTTTATTTTATTTTATTTTATTTATAAAGTTACATAATCATAATAACAACAATAAATAGTTCAACTAGTTCAAAAGTACAACTGTTCAAATACATAAAACAAAGCGAAAAAGCTATAACCATATAATACAAATAAAGCGATTTCATTTTACTTTCATTTCGTTTCATCTAATGCAAATTTAAATTCTTTTGTACTCGTTTTTCTCGATCTATCAAAAATATCGCAGGAATATATTAAGATTTAATAATAGATATAAGACAAAATTAGAACAATAAAATAATTAAATAATTGTTACAGTCTTATCGATGTGCAATTAATTCGATTCATTATTTTCATCAATAAATGTGTATTTATTGCCTAGTTCAAATAATAGATTTTATTATAAATAATAATTAATTCTGAAAATTTATTATGTTTATTTATAATATTATAACATTATGTATAATAATTAAAGATTGAATAAAATTATTTATAAGTAACACATATAAATCGATTGTTATTATATATATATTATAAATATATATATTATAAATATAATATATATATATATATAATAAACCTATCAACTTATTTATAAAAGCATTTCCATTATTATTATACAAATATCTTATTCGAAAAATATGATAAATAGAATAATATAATTTCTTTATATATTATTCTTAAATATAATTTCTTTTTTTATTTCTAAATAAATGTCATAAAATATCATAAAATGATTGTAGTGTTTTCTGTTTAGTTATTTTATCGAAAAAATTAATTTTTGGTAACAATATCTTAATCTTTGGTACAATAAAAAAAAAATAGCAATACTTTTTTTAGTAAAGGAAACGAATATTTTTCTATTTTTTAGAAAAAACTTTTTTTTCAACTGCACTTCATATTAAGTTATATAACCATGACAATAATCGCATTTAACAATTTTATAGTTTAAAATTGTACATAATGTACATAAATCTGATAACTTGTTTTAGTTTTTGTAAATATATAAAAGAATTTATAATAGAATTCAAATTCTATTATAAATTCAAATAAATATATAATAAATATATAATAGAATTCAAATACCACGAAATAAAAAATAAAATAATAACCAAGAATAATGAAAGTGCATTGGAGGCTTTGTTTTTGAATAAATCAAATTTGAAAATTTTTCAAATACAAGTGAAGTTAACTAATTTCTTATTGGATATGAATGATTTGTTGATAGAAAAATATTCTATATGAAAATAAACAAAAAATGTATAAATCTTTTTTTTTTCTTTTTTAAAAATTATCTATCAAAGAAATTAAATTTAAAAATTTATGAATTATACGAATTCTTAATTAATATATAATCTCGATTTTTTAAAAATGAAGATTTAAATAATAAAATTTTATTTCATATTTTTTGTTTATTTTTACATATAGACTAATCATCTATAGATAATTTATATCCAATCAAAAATTAGTTATTTACATTTGAACAATGTTCAAATTTGGTGTATTCAAAAACGAAGTCAGAATAAAAGAAAAAATTTTATTATACATATATTTTCATCTTATTGTGATAAAAATTTCTTTGTAAAATAAATATTTATACAAATTATGGATTACAATATATTATATAAAATGTTCCAAAGTATAAGAATATCCATTAATTGGAGATTCTTAAGATTTCAAGTAAGTTTTCAATATTTTCTTTTGTAAAAACTTTCATTAATGAGTTATATATTTTTAATTATATATATTAATTATACATATTATTAAATACATGTTCATATATATTCTTAATATTCGTAAATTCTTAATTATATTCAACTTTATCAATATCCAAAATATTCATATGTTAAAATTTCATATTTTGTTAAATATTCATATTTTAAATTTAAAAAGAAATAAAAATTTAAATAAAAATTGTAATTCATTTTAAAACAATGAGACGACAATCATAATCAATTTTAAAAAAGTCTAATTCTTAAAATTTAAAAATAATAATATTACTCGTTTATATCTTAATAATATATCTTTTCTTATTTGTTGATCACATTTAATTCTTCTTTATCACTTTTCTTGATAAAATAAAAACATAAAGGGTACACGAAATCGTCTTATATGATAGCTATAAAAATATTAAGATTGTGACAAATTTTTACCATTTTTTAATAACTAAAAAGAAAAAAATAAAGAAAGAAAATAAAGAAAAATAAAAAAAAACAAATGAAACTATAAAGAGAAAAAAATATTTTGAAAATTGTAATTTTGTCAAAATTAAAATCAATATTATGAAAAACTTCTGACAGATTTAAAGTGAGATAGCAAGAAGTTAATAAAATCAATCGATTGCAATCTACTGTAATTTCTATACATTATAATCTATTATTATGGACATAGGAAACATTATAAAAAAACGAGAACGAAAAATAAAAGCATGAATAATATATATAATCGAAGTGTAATAGAATGATTCTTCAAGTTCTATACGTCAATTATTTTTTAACATTTGATTAGTAAAATGGACGTATTCTATAAAGAATGTCGTATTTATCGTATTTTAAGTATTTTAAGTTCACGAGGAACAATTGTTGATCTTTGGCTATATGATGATTCGATTTATACATAGATTCAGAGATTATTATTATTGATGCTTTTTTTTTATAGTATAATATTTTAGGTGAAAATTTTTATTATTTAATATTTCAAGTGAAAATTTTTATTATTCTTTGTTGATATAATTTTATCCTAAAAATATTATTATATATTATTGAGAGCTTATTTATTAAAAATTATGATTTCATTTTTTTAATGCGTATATATTAAAATATTTCAATTTTGCGTTATACTTATCTAATCTTAAAATGTAATATAAATGTATATTTAAATGTAGTATATTATAAATGTAGTATAATATAAGACTCTTCTATAAAAAATGAAAGAAAGAAAAAGAGAAAAAAATGCAATATTTTATTTTTCATATCAAGAAAATATATCTAAGTATTATATGTATAAGTATTAGTATATAGTAAATAGCTAAATATTAATATATGTATTCAATATGTTTGGGGGTCTAGACTAAAAAAAACATATACAATTTATTAAATTATAAGCAAATGAATTTGAACTAGATGAAGTGAATCAGAAGATAGGATACAGCTTTATTATTCTATTTATATCATATCATTATCGTCTCTCTATATTTTCATTTCGCTTTGTTACACAAATTTAAATTGTTTAACATAATAAATAAATTAATCGTCATTTTTATACAACAACTTTTTATAACTTGAAGAAAAATGAAAAAAGCAGAAATAATTTTTAAGCATTTTTAAAAACTATAATTTAATCACTAATTTTTTTTATTATAAACTATTTCTTACCGTTTCTTTTTTATTATCTTTCAATTACTTATCACCAACTACTTACTTATAAATCAACTACTTATGAAGTATTACTTTAATAAACCAACTACTTCGAATTCATTCATCATATAAGGCAGATCAGGATTAATTATGTATAAGGATAGATTGAATAAAATCTAAATAAAAACATTGTTAATAATATTTCATATGTGCTGTATCATATGAACGTATATAATAATAAAAAATGATTTTTATGATGTGAATTATTTGTCTTTGACACTGTGATATAAATACTGTTATTTTTTATAAATAATTTTATACATAAATAATTTAAGATCAGGAAGAACATTAAAATGAGCATTTGAGTTATAAGTTTTTACATGTCTTTTTATGATCTAAATTTTATATTTAAATTTTATTTCATATTTAAATTTTAATTATTTCTATAAAGATTTAAATTGTTTTTTAATATTTCTTTTAAATTTATTATAATTTATTGAATAAATATGTTTTTTACATTAATTAAAAAATTTTTAGTTTATTAAAATAATAAAAAATGATATTTTTTATATTTTAATTAATTATATTAAAATATAATTATATTAAAATATTTTATAATATTTTAATATTTTATAATAACAACTTTCTTAACTGTATTATTTTATTATCATTAAATAAATATGATAAAATAAATAATAAATGTGTTTTAATTAAATGATAAATAATATTTTTTTAATTGATTATTATATCAATCTCTATAAAGCTAGTTGATTAATATAGAAAATTTCAACTATATAATAATATATAATTATATTAGATCATTTTTAATTAATTATTGAATATGCAATAACTTTTACAATTCATATTTTATTTATAATTTTTAAAAATTAAAAATTTAGAAATTGATCTATTAATTCTCTCTTACAATAAAATAGAAATCCATATACGTATATGTATTATTTCCAATATTATTTAAATTAAAAAATATCTCAATATAATGTCATTTTTTTTATTATTTATTTTTTTAATATCTAATTATAAACATTTAATTATAAACACATTTATTATTTTTATTTTTTATTTTATTATTTATTATTATTTATTTTATATTTTATATTATATATTTATTTTATATTTTATATTATATTTTATATATTTAAG
>NW_006264026.1:21326-22252 GCF_000469605.1 Apis dorsata
TGTGACAATCATTCACTAAGAATATTCTTATTTTTACCATTTAATTGATCAATTTTTATCAACATTTTTTAATCGATATGTTAAAATCACTGAAAATGTTTTCAATACTTATTAATATTGGTTTTATTTAAGTATTATATATTGTTATCAATGATAATCTTTTAATATATTAATTTTATATGAAAATAATAATAAAATGCAAAGTAAATTCAATGAAATCATTGTTGCTGATTTTAATATGTCAATGAATAAACAATATTATTTTAATTAGTATATCAATATTATTAGTATATTATTTTATCAATGTCATCAGTGAAATAATTATTAATCATATTATATATATTATATATATATATATAATTTTTAATATCCATTCTTTGATCTTATCTTATCTTATTTGATCCATTCTTAAAAATTCTTTTTAGATAATTTCAGATTTATAAAATCTGAAATTACATTACAAAGTTATATTTTATCTGATCAATTGTGATATTTTACAATGTTTTGTTTGTACATTTTTTCCTTTTGTAAGTAATGTACAAAAATCAAAGTTATTCAACATTTATATATATGTATATATAAGATAAATAAATAAATAAATATATATATATATATATATATTTCTATTTTTGTATAGATAAGTGTTTGATTTTTTGATACCTACGTAAGCAAGAAAATACTATACAAGATTTAATAGAAACACAGATACAAATAAAATGTATTAATGATTTCAGTTATATGATTAACATTTTTTTTTTTAAGAAATTATTTAATGTATATGTGCTTACTATCAATGAATACTATCAATGAATAATTCTGCATTGTTATCATAATTACTAAAATATTCAATAAATTTTATATATATATGTATGTGTAATTTATAATAATTTATGTATAATATGTATATTTATCTTTTTCTTTATAAA
>NW_006264027.1:0-930 GCF_000469605.1 Apis dorsata
AAAGAAATTCAGACTTTTTTCAAATTAAATATTATACTTTTATAATTTTAATTTATAATAATATTAATTTATAATAATTAATAATATTAAAAAAGAAAAATATAATTAATATAAACCAATAATAGAAAATGTTGCTATATATTCTTCAAAATATATATTTACCAGATATTAAATTTAATTTCTGAAATGTTCAATATGTATATTATCACAAAACTTTTGTTTTCAAAAGTTAACAAAAATATTCCAATTATTTATTTAAATATTACAAATTAATTTGATGCATTCATTATAATTTTTATATATACACTGCATTTATGATAATTAAAACAACTACCTGAATTAATAAATTGAAGAATAGTGAAGATGATATTGCACTCGCTTGTAAGAGTTCACTTGATGATATATCTAAAAGAACTGAAGCACGTGATTCGAGTTTAAAGTACTTTCACTATGTTAGTTCTACAGCTTGTTCCTCTTCTTTCTCTTTTTTAATTCACTTCTTTTTTGCGCTTATTAGTGTAATAACCTGAAATGGGAATGATTGGTTTTGCAGTAATTGATATCTTGGGTCAATGATAATTCACCAGCTAGTTGTCCTCGTAAGTAAATCAATTTCTTCGAAATTTATTTATTTGAAAAAAAAACGAAGAAAAAAAAAATAATAAGAGAAATAAAATAAATTACATATAATACATTCTTGTTATATATAATATATATTGTAATATAATGTAACATATATTACATGTATTATTATAAAATATAATAATATATAATATAATATAATATAAATATAATATAAATATATAATATAATATAATAAAACAATAATAAATAATATAATAAAATAAATAAATAATAATAATAATAATATAATAAATAATATAATAAAATAAATAATAAGTTGTATTAAATAATATTAATTAATTTTCA
>NW_006264027.1:1580-3105 GCF_000469605.1 Apis dorsata
TTTCATAAAGATACATATATTTTTAATATACACATTTATATATATTTTATTTGTTAAAATTTATTTATTAATATTTTGTATATTAAAAAAAACAAGTATAATAAGATTTTATATATTATTTTCATCAAACTATCAAATATTTATTATTTAAATATTCCAAAAATATTTTATTATTATTATAATTTACAATATAGCTTTTCATGAAATTATTTTAATAAATATATTAAAATAAATACATACAGATGAATATTACTTGTTTTATGTCATGCTTATATAATTCATAACTCATAAGTTTAAAATGTGAAAGAAAGATGTATATCATTGCATAGTTGTTCTTCTCTCACTTTACTTTTCTCACGGTATGACGACTTTTTCGTGGAAGGCGGATTCATGGAAACTGATACGCAAATTTGATTTCATAACAATCCGTAACTATAAAGTAAAAAACCAATTATTCAAGTAGTTTGATCCAATTATATATTGATAATTCTATATCATCATTTATAATAGTCAATAGCGTAACATATCCGAAATTTATGTTATATTTAATTATTATTTAATTATTTAATTGAAGCTATTCATTGTTCAAATATTTAATTTAAAATAATTTAAGAAATTTAATTACTTCGAAATTGTTTCTTTTTTAATTAATATTCCATTAAATATTTTATATATGAGCAGAAACCAGCGAATTCTTATTATATTCTTAATTGAATTATAATTATAAAATTATATATATAAATTATATATTATAAATTATAAATTACAATATATAAATAATTTGTTAAACAGTATTATATAATAAAAAATTTTTCATATGAAAAATTTTACATATTAAGAAAAAGTAAAAAGTTTTATTAAATATTTATTTATGTACTATAATAAAATTTCAATAGCAAACAAAATTATTTGTATTATAATCATTAATACATTAGAAAATTAACGGTTATTTTGAACTCGTGACCGTATCCTAAACGAATCAGGATTTTTCAAACATGAAATAGATAGAATGTAAGAGAAAAGATAAGATGTTATGAAACATCATTTTTATTTTTTCAAGAATTATTACTGCTATACATATATTACGAAATTTATATGTATTTAATTTCAGAACTTCTTCTTTCAACATCCTTAATGTGATTTAATGATTGAAAAATAATTATTAATTAATTAAATTTTCATATTTAAATATTTATTTTAAATTATAAAAATAATATTTTTTGGTATTATACGAATTATATTGAATATCCATAATATTCAAATCTAATATAAATATTATTATAATTAATATGCGAATATTTTATTATCGCTTTAAAGAGCATATTTCAGTTCTAAATCTATTAGAAAATTTATTTTTAAATTATTTTAACAAGTCCATATTTCACAATTAAATTCTGAAATGAATTTGTATATTTTATGAAACATTATTAAAAATATAGAAATTAATAAGATATTTAATATTGAAGACTGTAAAGATAATAATACACACAATATTATTATTTTATAATATAATTATTATTATTAA
>NW_006264027.1:3373-6076 GCF_000469605.1 Apis dorsata
AATTTATAATATAATTATTTTATCTTTTTGACATTAGAAACTTATATGTTTACTTATATATTATATGTTCACTTATATTTTCTATTTTCATTCATTCATTCACCTTTTTTTTGTTCTACATACTATTCATATATATACTATTCTATCTTATATTATTTTATATAATATATTGTATATATTATAGAATATTATATTATATATTATAAAATTATATATGCATTATATATGATATATTCATTATTTGTATATATAAAATATAATTAAAACTTAAATTTATAAAATGTTCATAATTTATTGCACAAATGTTTTCTTTTTAATTTTCTGTTAATATTTGTATAGCAATCAATTTTATTAGTGCGATTATCAATTTGATTTATTTTTAAAATTATTTTTTTTTTACTGGTAACCACTATTTTATTATATCTTCATTAATGACATCATGAAATTATTTATTCCATTTCTTAACATTGTTGTCTGTTATGTTTTAATCTTTTTCATTGAATTTTGATGCAATCCAATTTTATGTATTCTATGTATCTACAATAGTTAGAAAGATATATATTTCAGATTAATTTTTAGTCTTGAATCTTTTTCAATTAGTTAATAAAAGTCTTAGAAATACGGAATAGTCCATAATTCTTGTATAAATAAGATCAAAGAGATTTTATTAATTAATTAACTTAAATTAAAAAATATAAAAAGCGAAAATATAAAATAAAATTTTTTCATACGAAACTTTGTTTGTATATTATATAAATCAAATTTAAAAATTTTTTCAAATGTAAATGAAATTAGTTAATCCTTGATTAATTATAAATAAACTATCAATTACTCTATATTTGAAAATAAACAAAAAATAAGACTTAATATTGCTTAAGTCCCTATTTTTGAAAAATTAAGATTGAATGTATGCAATTAAGATATTATATAATCGAATGAATTTTCAAAATCGATTTTATAAAATAATTTTTAAATGAAAAAAAATATATTTTATTTTTTTGTTATTTTTATATAAAAAAATAATTTTTTATCAACAATTCATCCATATATTATATAAAGAATTAGTTAATTTCATTCATATTTGAAAAATTTTTAAGTGATTTACTCGAAAATGAATATAATTTAAATAACTTCGATTTTCTTTTCATTTCAAGCTATCTCTTTATGATTTTTTTGATTTTATTTATATTATAAATTAATTATTCTATATGTATTTATTTTGTTTTTTATTTCTTTTATATTTTTGCTTCAAATTTTTTATCTAGCGAAGGAAATAAAATTTTATTATTATATAACTTAAATATATTAAATTTTCTTTTTCTGATATTATATTGTTGTAATAAATTTAATATAATAAATCATTACAATTCTATATCATAACTTTTATTTATATTTTAGATTTTCTATTAAAATGATTAATTTAACAAAATGATTTATTAATATTATGATTGTTTCTGTATTTGTTATTTTATTATTAAATAATATTTATGAAACTATTAGAATATATATTAATTCTTGTTTTTCATTTTTACATATATTTTAATTTGTCGTCATATTTATACATAGATTTAATAATATATATTTCAATACTTGTATATTTTGTTGATTTTCTGATGAATTGCATTTTGCTGATTAAAGCAAATCTTGGCTATCAATTATCATTATGTTTTTTTGATTTAATCTCTTTTTGTCATACTTGTATTTTTTTTTCTTATTTTATAAATATACTTCATAATTAGTTTAATAAATATATTTTCTAATTAGTTAATTATTTTTTGACAAATATTGTTACAGATAATATTTTTCATTTTTTAAACATAAATGTGAAAAATTAAGCATACATATATTAATTCTTTATTATACTAATTTTTAGCATGTCCATGCTCTTAATAATTGATACATTATAATGTATCTTTTTTACTTCTATATATTTTTATTTGTATAATATTTGCTAGCTTTAACTATTAATATTGTGAATTAAAAAGTAAATTTATATATAGTATTTATATATATTATATAAATTTAAAAAAAACATTGTAGAATTTCATATTTATAACATAACATAATTTCATTAAGTAAATAATATATATATTAATTATAATATATATATAATAATATAATAATAATATAATATAATATATATAATATAAANAACTTTTAAAAAAGACAATTTATTTAAAATATCTTGTTGTAAAAAGACAGGAATATAGAATATATGAAATCATTTATAATTATGAATTATAAAAACATTATAAATAATGTATAATATAAAAAAATATAAAAAATCAAAATAGTTTTCTTTTTTCTATTAATTAAGAACAATTTAAAAATAATTTTAATAAAAAATCATCATTATCAAAGAACTTAAAAGTACTTTAAAAATTAAAAAATTTATTAATTATTTTTTTTAGATCATATCATAAAATAATCTATAAAAAAAAAGAAGATTTAAAAAAAAATAATGAAAAAATTACAAACAATGTAATTTATAAACAAAACAATAAAGTTTTGAAACATTATAATATTATAATAATAACATAAGAAATCTCAATTTTTTTTCGAAATAAATTATACCATTTAAAAATTTTGTTTATAAATTATGTATATAATTTATATATAATAATATATATATTTATAAATTATATATTGTTTATAAATTACAATTTTTTCTTTAATTTTCTTATTTATATTTTTATATTTAAA
>NW_006264027.1:6187-11713 GCF_000469605.1 Apis dorsata
AAAAGGTAATTTTTTTATTTATAAGATTGCAGTATTTCAATATGAGATGTTTAAAATAGATCAAAATCAGTTTGGTAACATAATGATGCAACATAGAACAAAGGGGTTTATAATATATATATATACATAACAATATACATATAATATATAATATACTTTCATTTATATTTTAGTTTAGTTTTGTCCTTTTTTTATATTATTTTATTTATATTAATTAATGTATTAAAGTATTTTTTGTTTCGAATGAATTTAATAATGATTTATTTGACCATATTTTCATATATGTCATAATTAGTTTCTAAAATATTAATAAAAACTCTGTATAATGCTATACAATAATAGTTACATACGCAAACTATTTTAAATTATCAATTCAGATAGGCAGAATTCAATATATAGTAGTGAAAATTTTTTATTAATCTTGAAAATTAATACATATCTGAAGTCAAAATTTTATATCCATTTTATCTCCTTCCTTACTATAATTTCAAATTTAATATTGATCGGCGAAACTTTAATCAAGTTTTTTTGCAAATAACGAAAACTAAAATCAACTGCCAATTATATATCAGGAAAAATTTACTTAAAATATAATCAATTTATAATATACTTCAAACTCATTAAAATGATGAAAAAAAACTAGTCGACAAATTATAAAAAATTAAATTACCTAAATTTTCTTAAATTAATCTATGAAAAGGACAAAAACTCTAAAATGTTATAAACAATAAATAAATAATAATTAATTTAGATGTAAAGAAGACATTAAAAGAAATTATTAATATAATAAATGATATACAATGATATTATAAGAAATTGATTATAAATAATGAAAACTACCAATTATATACCAAGAAAAATTTACTTAAAATACAATCAATTTACAATATACTTCAAACTCATTAAGATAACAAAAAAAAACTAGTTGGCAATTTAATCAAAAATTAAATTTTTAATTTACTTAAATTTTCTTAAATTAACCTATGAAAAGGACAAAAACTATAGAATATTATAAACAAATAAATAAATAATAATTAATTTACATGTAAATAAGACATTAAAAAAAATTATTAATATAATTAATGATATACAATGATATTACAAGAGATTGATGTTTTTAGAATAATACTAGAGAGTAAAATCTTTATATGATATTTTTTTAGAATATTTAATTTTGATTAGAATGCGAATACAATTTTAAAAGTTAAGATAATTATTTAAAATCATTTTATTAAAAGAAGAATTTATGATAAACATTTACAGATTAATTTATAAATTAATTGACAACGGATTCTTTCAAATATTCTTTCGAAAATTTTTTCAAATCTAGAAGTCTTTCTAAATTTGAGAAATTTTCCTTAGGTTTAAAAGTGTCGCGTAATTATGAGATTGATCTATAATATTATTGATTGTTTAAGTACTTCGTGAATAAATCGCGAGATTCTGAATTAGACATGGAAAGAAATTTCGAAGATTCGATAATTAAATTATTTTTCAAATTGAAGAAAAATCACAAATTATCAAATAATCGAAAAATATAAATCTTGTAAATTATTTAAATTATCAAAATTTTTAAATTAAATTCACAGAATATTGAATTATAATATATTATATTATAATATATATTAAATTCTAAAATTTATGAACTATCAAAATTTTAAAACTGTTAAATAATCAGAATGCATCAAATCTTATCTTATGATTCTTATGAACTTATCTATGAATTATCAGAATTAATCGAATCATCAGAATTCGTTGAACTTAGAATTTAAAATTGAATTTTAGAACTGATTAAACTTTTCCAAGTTTTCAGAACTTTTCTATTTAATTTTCATGAAAATCTGAATTTTGAATTCATATTATTGAATTTTATAATAAACTAATTTTATTAATTTATTAACAAATATCTATTCGTAAAAAGAAATGAAATTAAAAATTATTTTATATCTATTAAAAAAAATAATAAATTAATTTTAATAATTTTACTAAATTTATTATTCTTTATCAAAAATAATAAAATAAAAATAATTATAATAATTGTTAATTGTAATCTTAAAAGAATTCTATAATAAATAGATTTTACATTATATTAAATAAAAATGCGAAATCAATTTCATCCCAAATAGATAATATAGACATTATATATATATGTTCAAATATACAAGAAGTATAAAAAGTCAATATAAAGATCATTATAATGTAATTTTATATTTTTGATTACTTTTCGGTCAATTACAAGGAAAATAAAAGTTATTATAATATAAATATATAACACAAATATTCTAAATCTATCATTGTATGTTCCATATTTTTCTTTTTTTTTCTTGTTATTTAAATAACACTATACTTTTAGAAGTTATTTTTAAAAATTTTGATACACATCGAAATATAATGTATCAACTTATGTTTTAGAATTTTTTATTCGTATATGAATAGAATAAAAAAAAATTTAATCTTGATTTCAAAATTAGTGATTTTTGCACATATTTTTATTTATAGATCTTCAAGGAATCAGATATAGAATCAGAATAGAATCGTATTAATATCTCTACATTTAATTTCTTTACATCCTATAATATTCACTGAAAATTATATATATATTTTATATATATATATTAAAATTATATATATATTTTATATATATATATTTTATCATTTTTGTAAAAGAATTCAAGTACTATACTATTATATTAGATTTAGAGTAAAATTGCCACTTCTAATAAAACTAAAAAATAAAGCAACAATTCAATGGACTATCGTAAACAATAAAATAACTATACGTGAAAAGAAAGAGTAAAATGATTTGAATTTTTATTATAATAATTGAATTTTATAAAAAATATATTTTATCAGTATATTATAATCAGAGTTCTATAATTGATATACAATTAATCATTTGTATTATCTATTTAATATATTACAATTTTGAACTTATTGTATAATTAAAATATATGTTAATAATTATTGAAATTATATATATTTATTTTTTAAATATTACTTTATTTAAAATTTATTAAAAAATATATATAAATAAAGCAAAAGTAGAGAAAATTAAAAATTAAATAAATTATTATATAATTATATTAGTATAATATTGTATAATTAAATATTTAAAAAATTATATAATTAATTATATAATATATAAGTATGTTTAAGATCCTATTTATACAATAAATTTAATTAAACAATATTTATACAATAAATAAATATATAAAATAAATAAATAAAATATAATAAATAAAATATAAAAATAAATAAATTGTATATGTTACGGTTTTATTTTACATATTTTGAAAATAAATTATTGAAAATTCTATACGTACGAATGCATACATTGTATATATATATGAAAAATATTGAATCGAGTATATATATAAATATACTAATCATACGATAATATATATTTAACATTGTACATATATGTTAATATGTACTTTGCATATTATATATATATTATATATTAATATACATTATATATATTATAAATATAAATGAAAAATGATATCAAGAAATGATAAAAAGAAAATAATACTTATTTCTAAGCATAATAAATATACTACATAGATATAAGTTCGACAATGTAATTTAAATTATTCTAATACATATTTTTCATTTAAGTGTAATAAAATAGCAAAAAAAAATCATATATCAATTTTTTAGAAATTATTGTAAAAGGAAGATTTCCCTTTACAAAATGCTTTCAAAAATCCCGAAAAAAGTTTTTTAAACTTTCTAAAATCATTTGAATTTATAAAATTAAAAAAAAATTTGATTTTAATATTTATTATTAAAATTAATTATATTAATTAATTTGATAATAAAAAACAATTCAAAAAAAAAGTTCGAGATTAAAAATAAAAACTTTGTGCCTATTAAGGCACAAATTATTAAATTTCAAATAGAATATTATATAATTTTTTTTACGAAATTGTAATACTTCAAATAATTTTTCGATCGAAATTTAATACAATACAAAATTAAATTGGTTATAACTAGTTTGCGAATTATACAAATGCATATTTTTACAAAAAATACAGATAAATTAATAAAATTTGAATAAAAAATGTTTTATTAAACATTATCTAAAAATATATCTTTTATTTTATATATTTTCCATATGTTTTACATGTTTTTATTAAAAAAACACATATTATATTTGTATATTTTTTCATATTTCATATCTATTAATGATTAAATCATAAATTGGCAAAAAATTATAATTATTTTTTAATAACATTTTTATATTTCTTTTGATTTTCCATTTTTTATATATGAATAATATTTTTCATATATAAAATTTTTCATATACTTGTACAAACTTTTAAATTTATTTTAGTTTTTGACTTTTCAAAAATGTTAATAAATATAATATAATAAATATATTATAATAAATATATTATAATAAAAATATATTAATTAAAATATATATATCAATGTTAAAAAAAAACTAGAATGTGATATAAATAGATAAATAATAAAATCTTATACAAGATATTATTATATTTATAAGACATTTTTGTCGAGTTGATTCTAAAAATCAAACCAAATATATAAAACTAANATATATATGAATATATCATATATGAATATATGAATAATTATCGTTAGATGATACAATAATATAATATATATATTATACATAATATATATATATACAATAATGAAAGAACTATCTTATTTTCATGTAATAAATTTTAATGAATACTACTTTTTTATAATTTGATAAAATTATTATTAGATTACATATTCAAATATTATTAATTCTCATATAATATTAATTATATATAAATATTATAAATTTTATTTATATATAAAATAAATTTTATTTTAGTCTTTTATACAAATATAAAAGTTATTATTTGAATATAGCGGTCAAAAATGGCAATTTTTGTTTTTAATTTCGAATATAGATGGCATCTTGCACAGAAAAGTACTATTTATGTCAAATTACAATTTAAATGTTAATTTCATCAAAATATAAGAAAGTAACGAAGCAAAGATCTATTAATAAAAAAATATACGAATCTATAATTATGTTTCCATTTTTGTGTAAAAGTACAATTCGTACTTTTTTTGTAAGTTATTTATTATAATAATCTATATTATAATTCTCATATCATAACCTCTTCAATAATCTTATGTAACTTTGTTTATTTATATATATTTTTTACATATTTTATATTTATCAAAATCAATTTTAAATTTTAATTTAATAAGAATATTTTAAAATTCAATTATTTTTCTTATTTCTTATCCTTATTTATTTAAAATAAATAAATTAAATAACTTCAATATCAATTAATATCAGATACTTTTAAATATATCTATATTATCAATATTACTATTAATAAAACTATATTATAAATATATTATCAATATATTATTTTTATTCTTATTTTACATACAATTTACATACAATTTTGAAATATTTTTTTTTATCTATAAATTATTTTTCTTTTAAGAAAATAAGATTTATTATATAAGAAAAGTAAATACTTTATGTAATACTTTATAAAATCTGAATTC
>NW_006264027.1:11735-12187 GCF_000469605.1 Apis dorsata
TTAAATTAATATTAATCTTAATAAAAAATTTTATTTTCTTACGAAAATTTATTTATGATATTAATAAAACATTCTTTTTTTTATTATAAATTCATAGTATTCATTAATAAAATTCATTATTAAAATTATTATATAAAAATTGCTTTTGATTATAAATATTTAACTTTTAAAATGAGATTTAATTAGATATTAATTTAGATATAAATTTATTTTAAAAAGTAATATATATAAATATATTACAATTAATAATATATAATGTATATTTCATATTTTGTATTATATATATATTTTAAAATTCATAAACATATAATCTTTTAATTATTTCTTATAAAATACATTTAGCCATTTAATATTTAAAATGTTATACAATTTTCTATTAGCTATTTAACATTATAAATATTATAAAATTTTGTATATAATAAATTAATAAATATAATTTCTATTGATAAAAA
>NW_006264027.1:12454-15647 GCF_000469605.1 Apis dorsata
AAATGTTAGAGGATTACAAACTTCAATCATTCGCACTTCAGATCAATTGTTTGTTGTATGTATTGTTTTATATATATATATATATATATAATAAAATTAATTAAAATCATATAAAAATTAATAAATATCATATGAAACTTTATTAATTAATATTGTATTATATAATCATATTATATAATATTAATTCATTTTTATTTTAATAGCATAGAGATAGTGAAGTTGATAATCCAAGTATACCATTTGAATTCAATGAAGCAAATAAAAAACGTATTGAAGCTCTTTTGAAAATTTATCCTGAAGGTCATAAACGTGGTGCAATGATACCTTTATTAGATTTGGCTCAACGACAACATGGATGGTTACCCATTTCTGCTATGCACAAAGTAGCAGAAATATTAAATATACCTCGCATGAGAGTTTATGAAGTTGCAACATTTTATACAATGTTTAATAGAAGACCAATGGGAAAATATCATGTACAAATTTGTACTTGTACTCCATGTTGGTTACGAAATTCCGATTCTATTGTAGAAGCTGTAACTAAAGCTACAAATTGTAAAGTCGGAGAAATGTCTACAGATAAACTTTTCACAATTTCTGAAGTAGAATGTCTTGGTGCTTGTGCTAATGCACCAATGTTTCAAATTAATGATGATTATTATGTATGTTTAGTTTTATTTTAAATATTTTATTTAACATATAAAATATTATACCATTTTAATATTATATTTTGTATATAAATTTTTGAAATGAATATTTTTTTAATTATGAAAAAATTTTATAATTTACATGTCACTCTTGAGCATTTATAAATATATTTATAATATATATACAAATATATATATATGTAACAAATTATTATAAAATATATTTACAGGAAGATCTAACACCTGAAAGTGCTATTTCTATAATAAATGCATTTAAAAAAGGTAAAAAACCACCACCAGGACCACAAAATTCTTCTAGATTTGCAGCAGATCCAGCAGGAGGTTTAACATCATTAATATCTCCACCGCCAGGACCTGGATTTGGAGTTAGATCAGATTTATAATTTGTATAATACATTGTATAATTTGTTTAAATAGATAATCTAATATTAAAAGGAAAAATTCAATTATACTTTATAATTTGTTTCAATTCAATCAAATCTCTTTATTTTATATTATAGCATTCAAAAAATAATCATTTTTAATTTATTTATTTTCTATTCCTGCATCTATTAAAAATATATTAAAGATTGTTCTCTGTTTAATCATTACCATTTCTGCCTTTATTTCACTTTATCTAACTTTTATATTTATTTCGATTTCTGTCTTATTAAAAATATTAAAAATAAAGTATATTATAAAATATGTTAGTTGTGAAACAAAAAACTACACAGATTAAAACATATATATATATTAATTACATATGTATGTATTTCTAATACATGTTTAAATGTATATACTTTAATAAAGAGATTAATTATTATTAACAATTAAGTAATAAATATAAATGCATGACATTTTTATTTATTAATATTAATTAAAATTTATATATAAAGTATAGCATTTAAATAAAAATATCATATCATAGTATTTCTAATATAATGTTAAATATATTTGTTATGTATGATTTAAAAAATCCTTAAAATACATTATTTAAGAATATACTTAAATAAATAACAATTTTTTTTATAAAATTTTAAAATAAACACTATTTTAAATGAAATCATTAATTTAAACATATTTTAATTTCAGTTAAAATATGATATAGAAAAAAAAAAACAAAAAAAAGTTAAAATTAAATCTTATTAAAAATATAAATACATGATTTTGAATAATTTATAATATCTTCTTATTGTATTATTGCAAATTCAGAGAACAATTTAGATTTATTCTATTTAATAGAGAAATATTAAATATACTTAATAAAGTGCATGAGAAATTGAAACCGATTTTAGAATATAAAAAATTATTTTATTTTTGCAAAAATAATTTATAATTTTAAATACAAATGAATACTGATTCAGGAATTATCTTATTATTTTCTTTCTTATTTTTCCAATTCTTATTTCAAATTCTAGATCTATTGATGTACATTCAATCAGGATTCTATTTTCATCACATTGTCATTTCATTTTGTCTTCATCTCTGTTTTGCAAACTTAAATTGCTTATAATTTAATAAATAAGTGATACTTATGAATTATTAATTTTTGTATTTTTTTTGTTTCTTAGAATCAAGCCTCCTAAGATGTCTTATGTGAATATATCAATATTCTGTATATTATAAAAAAAAAAAATATATGATTTCTGTAAAAAAATTTAAATTTATTTTATTAAAACACAAAATCAATTCAAATCTTTTAAAAATTGAATTTTTTTAAATATGTAAACATGTAATAAAAGATATCAATTTGACATTATCTACTATAATTAAATTCTAAATCTTCAATAAAATATTTTCTGCATTTCTTAATTTGACATTTTTATCATATAATTTGCATTGAATACTTTAAATAATAAGATAAATGTATTTCGCAGCTTTTAAATCTTCTTCCTATATAATGATATAGCTTAATACATTTATATAATATGATATGACAATATATTATATGCATGATTATATCATTTTTCAGATACTTTAATTTTTAAATATTTTATTTTTTTATATTATTATGATTATTAATTATATAAAAAGAAATAAATAGCATATAATGTCATATGAGATATATGGCAGTCAAACAATGTTTCAATTTTGTCAAAGTTTTATTTCTCATCATATCAAATCCTTTGTCTTATCAATATTTCTTAAACTACAAATTCCACATGTCTAGGGATTATTAATTGAAGTTCTATTGATAAATCTGACTGATAATCTCAAAACAAAATATCTTTATCCACTTCTTTTTTCTTCAATTACTCCATTTGTTCTATAATTCATTATATTTAATAACTAAATAGAAACAAAAATATCAAATTTATATTTTTAGATTAACTGTAATCCAGACATAATTTTTTATTCATAAGCATACGTAATATTATAAATATATATATATATTATATAATTATTGTATATATATTATATTTTCTGAATCGAATTATAAGAAATAAGTAAAATAATCATAATCTTATTTTGCATTTTTTATTTAAATTTTTATAATATAATCAATCTTGAAAACAATAATATTAATAATTATTATATATTATATA
>NW_006264027.1:16159-19007 GCF_000469605.1 Apis dorsata
TTGATTTAATTATAAATATTTAAACATGCAAATTTATTTTTAATTATTGAATCATTCATTAATATCAATAAATTTAAATAAATAAGATAAATTGTCTTCAAATGTTTTTTTTTTTCACTTATCAATATAATTTTTCGAAATAAAAATTTTTAAAAATCTTTAAAATCTTTAAAATAAAAATATTACATTATATTGAGTAAATTTTTAATGTTTAAAAATTCAAACAATATATTGCCATTGATATTATCTTATATTAATATCTTATATATCAAAAAATGCAATTAATAAAAATACAATTAAGTGAAAAATAAATTTTTTATTTGAGAATTTATTATTTGAATTTAATATTTTTATGAATTCTTTAAATTTATCTTTAAAATGTTTTCCATTATTTTAGCTTCAATTTATTTATTAGTTTTTGAAGTACTATAATAGAAATCTTTCGATACGAAATATTGAATTTTGTTATATATTTGCTATTTTTAAAATATTTTAAATATTATATTTTCATATATGAAAATAAACAAAAAATATAGAATAATAAAAAAGATAAAATTTTAGCTTAAGTCCTTTGTTTTCTGAGAAAATTAAAATTGAACATATTTAGATATATATTCATTTCAGTCATATAATCAATGAATTTTTAATCATTTTTTTCGATTTTTTTGAAAATTAAATAAAAAAAATATATTCATTATACATTCATTTTTATTTTCACATTTAAAATCATCTTTTATCAACAATCATATGCTATAAGGAATTAGCTAATTTTACTTGTATTTGAAAAATTTTCAAATTTAATTTACTTGAAAACGAAGTCTGATTTTATTTGTATAAATAAATTTCTCATGAATTATAAATATATTATCCATATATATTTATTTATATCACATTATTTATATATTTTTTTTTATATTTATAAATAAATGTTAATTATAATATATTTTATATGTACTATATGTATTGAAAATAATATAAATTTAAAATCAATTGAATTTTTGATTTGTTTTATATAATATCATTTTATATTACATAAAATAATATATAGTTTGTAATAAGAAATATTTGATTTAAATCGCTTTCATAATTATTGGTATAAAAATGAAAAATAATGATCCTTTCAAAAAAAGAACTTGATTTGTGATTTTAATTTTTGAATTTTGATAATACAAACATAGTCATATATATAGTATAAAAAATTATATCAATGAATGGTACAAAAAATAACATTGTTTGCCATTGATATCCGAAATATTGATTTAACGAAATCGAATAAAAATAGAATAGAATAGTTATGCTCTACGTATAAATATTATATCGCTTAGAAAATAAATAATTATGTAATTATGTAAATAATTACATAATTAAATAATGAATTAAATAATTATTATAAAGAAGTTTGTAAATAAAGAAACATTATAAAGAATCGGGTGCAAAAATAATAAAGCATTTAAAAAATTTCAAAATTATATTTAATTGCATGATTTATTCGAAATATTATATAAAATGTATATAGAACAAATTTTATTTTACATTAGAATTTTATGATAAATTGATGATTTTCATTTTTATATTTCATCAATTTTATATTATGTTAATGAAAAAATGTTAATTGAGAAAAAAACATAAATAATAAAATTTATTTTTCAAATAATTGTAATATGAATAAACGATAGATATATCAATATTTCATTTTTATATAATTTTATAATTAATATAATTATATTACATAATAATTCTTGTTACAAATATTGTTGTATATTATTAAAATTAAATATAGAATATAATAAGCAAACATACATAAACAATATGAATTTATGAATTCTTTTATTACATTTTAATCTACATGACAACTATTTTAAGTTATCATTATTATCACAACTATAGAAAAATATGAAAGAAAAAAGATAAATAGCTTAAAATATATTGATAATCATATTTTTTTTTGCAAATGTAATAATATATTTACATTTTGCAAATATTATTATTTTAAATAAAAACTTTGGGTAATAAAATTATAATTTGAAATACTATAGATCATTTTATATATATTACATAACATACTATAAAATTATAATAAATCATTTCTTTATAATTTCTTTTATTTTCTATTGATTTTTAAAAACTTAAAATGTAAATTATTTTTATATCATGTATCTTTTTTAAAATTAATCTTTCAAAGATGTTGTAACAAATATATTAATATCCTGTATATGTAGTGATAATTATATAATAACTACATTATGTACAATGATGCAAAATTGATTATATTAATTGATTATATCATTATATTGTTACAAAAAAATTTATCGATATTTCTAATAATATTTTTTATGAAATTTCATAAATATATAGAACATAATAAATTATACAAAAAATAATTTTTTTAACAAAACATCTTTAAAGAAATCAATATAAAGTTTTTATTTTAGTATTATTTTTATAGTTTATATTTTTATTTTTTATTTTGTGATAATATAAGTATTTTTAACTTTGTAATAATACAAGATAGAATAAAACTTTTCATACAAAAAGTATTTTATTTTTAATACTATATTTTTCTATTATAAAAAATATTCCTAGGCAATATTATCTCCAAAATATCAAAAATGTTAAAAATTTGTTAAAAATGTTAAAAATTAATTTGATTTAATTTCATTTTTCAAAAAGATATTTTAAAATCCTTTTATATGCATTTTATATAATCTTATATAACTTTGTTCTAATTTAAACTTTCATTAAAATTAGAATTACTAAATTAATAATATATAATAGTAATAATATATAAATAATATATAATAATAATTCATTTTCTTGTAACATAATATATAAATTTTTAATTTAATTT
>NW_006264027.1:20302-25505 GCF_000469605.1 Apis dorsata
ATGTTGCCAATTATGTTTATTATTTATTTGTATTGTATAATTATTATGTACGTAACTGAGTATATCTATTAAGAAATAAATAAATCTATTCATAAATATTTCATTTCTTAATAAATGTAATTAAAATAAATGTATAGAATAGAAACAATAAAAATAATATATAATATTATTATAGTAATATAATAAATATATAGTAATATTTAATAATAATAATATATATTAAAATTTAATGTAAATTATTTTAATATATATACAAATTTATATAGAAATGATTTAGTAATAATATATTTTTAGGAAAAATTTCGATTATATACTTTATTTATATTTAAATTTATATTTAATTATTTCAAAGATTTACTTCATTATAAAATATATAGTTATAAATTTAAGTATGATTAAAATAAAATATAGTTAAATAATCACTCTTTATTCGTATGTTGAAAATATAGACCAGATGGAGTTACTTGTCTGAATACTTTAAAAGTTTTGAGGTTATAGCAATTTTCTACAAGGACAACATTATCGTGATATAGCATAGTTTAGGTAAAAAGTCGTCCTTTCATTCGGACGAAAGATAGACTATTAAATTAATTATGTGAATTAAAGCTCACTGACTAATTCTATGTCGATGATATGTCGGCTTCAAATAACGTTAAAATAATGCAAGCATACAGATTGGCCTATCTGGCCGTCTGACAAATATGAATTTATGGAATAATTTTGTAACTTTAATAATTGATCATGGTCAAGGAAAAACCAAATTCAATCCGTATTTACGATTCAGAAGGTTATAGACGTAGAGCTGCATGTATCTGCGTTAAAAACGATCTTGAAGATGAGGTAAGCCAGCAGATGGCACTTGATATTTTTCCCTTCATTAATGCTATATTTTAAAATCAGTTATTGTATTATTATATTTTTAATATGAAATAGATATAAATTAAATTTTTATTTAATTTATAATATAGGTACTTTTGGTTACATCCAGTCGTAGACCTGATAGTTGGATAGTACCTGGTGGAGGTGTTGAACCGGAAGAAGAACCTGCAGTAACAGCATTGCGAGAAGTTCGAGAAGAGGCTGGTGTTTTAGGACAATTAGGCAGATGTCTTGGTATATTTGAGGTATTAATGTTTTCATATAAAATGTAATTATTTGTTTAATATACATAAAGCATATAAAATATAATATACAAGGAAAGCACTAATATATTTTGAACATAAAGGAAAAAGTTGTTAAAATAATTTTTTTTTAGAATGTGGAACACAAACATAGAACACAAGTATGGGTTATGAGAGTAACCGAAGAATTGCCAGAATGGGAAGACTCACGCACTATTGGTCGAAAACGAAAATGGTTCTCTATACCAGAGGCCTTGCTTCAGCTTGCTCAGCACAAGCCCGTCCAACGTTCTTATATACACAGTCTCCATAATACTAATCCTCGACATAATCCTAATATTTCACCATCTCATCATTCACATACCACTGTAACATCTATTCAATTAATGAATAATTCTAGTAACAATTCTCATTTAAACAAACATAGCTAATATTAAATACCATCCATTTGCGTGAATAATTGCTATTATGTTTGATATTTGTTACTGCTCCTTTTCTTTCATATTCAGTTATAACAATTAAAAAAGTTATATTTTATATTTAAAATGTACATTCTCTTTTTCTTATTTTTCTTTCCATTCTTTAATCTTTTTTATTTATAATATAATCTCGGTGGACCTTGTTACTATAACTACTAGTACTACTATTATATATTACTATTATTATTACTATTACTACTACTATTATTATTAATATTGCTATTCTACTATTAATACTATTATTATACTACAGACACTATTATTATTATTTTTATTAATATTAATATTAATATTATTGTTGTTGTTATTCTTATTCTTATTATTATCATTATCATTATCATTATCATTATCATCGTTGTTGTTGTTGTTGTTGTTATTGTTGTTGTTATTGTTATTATTATTGTTGTTGTTGTTATATTATTATTATTATTATTATTATTATTATTATTATTATTATTATTAATTTTTATTGTTATTATTATTTTATTATTATTTTATTATTATTTTATCATCATCATCATCGTCGTCATCATTATTATCATTATTATTATCATTATCATTATCACCACCATTACCATCATCATCTTCATCATCTTCATCATCTTCATCATCATCAATTGCAATTATTATTTTTTTTCTTATCATTAATATTATATTTATTCATATAAATTAATTAAAAACTGGTCCATAAAGGAGCAGTTTCTTTAACTTAGTTCTTATTTTTATTATAATTTTAAGGAAATATTTCATACATAAATAAGTATATAATTTTCATACGTAAAGTGGATGGTGTTTTATGTAAAAAAAGAAGTTCCATAATTAGAATATTTCTTTCATGTTGTTTAAATATATTCAAAGAATATTATAAAATCTCATAATGAAACACATATCTGTACTTCAAGAATTTGTTTTGAAAAAAAAATTTTATTGGTATATTATTGGTATATGATTATGCTTTGAATTTGTTCGTATTACAATTACAACATTTTACATATTTTACATATTATGATTAATAGTTTACAGATTGAATCTTTTCAAAAATTATAGTAAGGATTGTTTAGAATTATATATTTAAAAAAAATAAAATTTTTCTCTATATAGAATGGTCCAAATAAACTATTTCAAACTGTTTTCTCAAAAGAAGTGAAGATATTAACTTCATTTTTTTCTTGAATTAAATAATGGCTAATTCTTTAGTGCAACAAATTTTTTAGGTAATTTTTAAAGAAAAAAAGAAAGTCTCTTTAAATTTTTTAAATGAAAGATTATATATTTTTGTTTCCTAGATAACTTTATCAATTAAATAACATTTAATTGCATTATTTTTTTATTTTATACATAATTATAATAATGGAAAAAAATTTTTTTTTTTGAAAGAAATTTACTAAAACGAAAAAAAAGCAAAAATAAAAAATATTAATTATTTTATCATATTTTTATATATATTATTCAATTTAATAAAAAAATTTACCAAATAGAATCATCTAAAGAACAAAAAATTAATACTTATCATTTAAAAAAAATCTATCTATAAAAATTAGAATATTCTCTTTTTTCCTTAATATTTATCTTAGAAAAATTTGTTACATACAAGATTAATTTTGTATTTTGTCTTCTGAGAAAACAGTTTGTAGCATTTTATTTTAAACTACTTTGTATATGTCATTAAAAGACATTAGTATGAAAACTATTGTAAAATGAAATATAAATATGTGATTGTATCATGAATTTTTTAAATTTCATTTTTTGTAATTATTTTTAAATTTTTTATAATTTTTCAAATGTTATTAGTTAAATGTTATTATAATTTCATTATTATTAATGTCATTAATTTTTATTGTTCCATATTAACTTGCACAAAAAATTGCCAATAAAATGCAATGAAAGAATATTCCAAAAATTTAAGCAAAGTACTCAGTTTCATAGTTTCATATATATGTATAGACCTTGCGTTTTCGGACGTTGACATCACGTGCATTGGTATTACAAAGAGGTAAATTTCTAAAAATCTATTAATTTTAATCTATTAAATTTTTTACAATATCCCATTTTTTTAAATAATATATTAAATTAAAAGATTTGTTTTGATAAATGTTAATATGAGAAAATATTTATTATATTTTTATATATTGCTATATTATTTTCTATATAAGGTTAGGTTAATTTTTTTTTTATAAAAGTTTGATTATTCAAATATTTTTTTTACTATTCTTTTTAAGATATAATAAAGATATATATATATATCTATATATATATATATATTGCATAAAGAAATTTTAAAAAAAAAATGGAATGTGAATCGCTGCAAGAGATTGATGAGAATATGGAAGAAAATAGCAATGATAGTGACAAAGAAGATTCTACAAAAAATGATGAAGTACAAGAAAAAAAAATATATCTTCCTGGAAAGCCTTTGAAAAAGGAAGAAGAACTTGTAGTGGATAAAACAGCGTATCGAATGTTACATCATGCACAATCTGGTGCTCCTTGTCTTAGTTTTGATATAATTTTAGATAATTTAGGTAATAATAGAGAAAATTATCCATTAAGCATGTATCTTGTGGCTGGAACTCAAGCTGCTAAAACACATATTAATAATCTTCTTATTATGAAGATGGAAAATTTATATGATATAAAGGATGATTCTGATGATGAATCAGATGATGATGAATTAAATGATGAAGATCAAAATAAACCAAAAATGTCTATTGCACCAATAAAGCATCAAGGTTGTGTCAATAGAGTTAGGTAAATATATATTTTTATTACTTTTTTATACTTTTCAACTATAATCAGTAATTTTTTTAGGAAATAAAATTTATCATTAAATAAAATATAAAATATTGTTAAGTGATATATGTGTTATTAGAAAAAATTAGGAAAACAATAATTAACAAAAATATAGAAAATTTAACGATTAAATGAAATATTATAATATATAAATTGTACATATATAATATATAAAAAATAAATTGATTGAAAGAAAAAAGACATGATAAAAGATAAATTAATAAAACATAATAAATAAAATAAAATAAAAAGAAATAAGAAAAATATGAAAATAGAAAGAAGAAAATCACATAATCAAATAATTTATAAATTATTTATTGTATGGAAAAGTGTTTTATATAAAAGTTACATAGTGTAGAAGAAAACAATTTAGTGTTATTAATTGTTTTGCAAGAGAATATATAACATATAGAACATATGAAAATCAATTTCCTTTTTTTATTTGGAATTTTGTATTTTTTAATATATTAATGTACATTGTTATTTTTTTATAAAAAATTATTAGGTTATTTAATGTAAATTTCTTTCATAGAATAAGATTAAAATTTATGTTAATCTAATAAATTAAATTAATCTAAATTAATTTTTTACAATAAATGATTTATAGTTTTTTATAATATAAATATATAAATAATGTAAGCAATATATAATTTTATATAATATTGCATTGATATATTAAAAAATACATAATTTTAATTAAGAAATTTAATTTTTAAAAGTCTCTTATATAACTAATATAAGATATTTTGTAAAATAATAATATTATAAAAAAAATATAATATAATATTACAATTAGAATATAATATTACAAAA
>NW_006264027.1:25905-31640 GCF_000469605.1 Apis dorsata
TATACACTTACTAACATGTTACATATATATACAAAGTGTTAATATATTCATGAGATATCTTTAAAAGTCAATTCTAGATACCAAAACAATAAAAACAATAAATAACAAAATTGGAATATAAAAATGTTAATTAAATTTATTTATTAAGTTATAAATAATTTATTTGCATTAAATAAAAATAGTAAATGGCTAAATGATGTAAGAAAATTAAAAAAAAAATAATAGATAAAAAAATGTTGATATTAATTGAATTGAATAAAAAATTCAATAGACAAAGTACTAAGATAATAAACAATGGCAAAGCATTGGATTAAATCTAAATAAAAAATAAATTCTATGAAATTATTCTTAATAAGATATTATTAAATTAAATGTGAATATTGAATTATAACTGAATCCAAAAGAACAAGAAGAAAAAAAGAACAATGTGATTATCTATCAAAAATTTAAATTTACATTAGTATAAAGTGAAACAAAGATAGAATAAGATTATTCTATCTCTATTGTATTGTTTTCTCACTCTGTTTCTGTTTTGCTTTATTAGTAAATTGGTTATAATTTAATAAATAATTTAATAATAAGCCTTAATAATTTTTTTATATCAACTTTTGTGTTTATTTTAGCCTAAAATCAAAATATAATATAAATATAAAGATATAAAGATATCTCAAGAATATATTAACATCATTATAAAAATAATTGTAAAATTAAAAAAACACAAAAATTATATTTGAAATTGAATAGAACAAAAATAAACATTTAAATAAGGACAAAAATATTTTTGTCTAGATATCTTTCTAATATAATGAAAATGGAGAAAAATAAATGGTCAAAGATGCTCAAAGAATAGATGAAAAATTAATTATAATATATAATTATAATATAATAAAAAAGATAATTATACAAGTAGAAAAAACTGAATATGTTATTATGCAATAAAATATTCAAAAAACTTTATATTATAATAAAAATTTGAAAATAAAGGAAAAACGTATATTAAAAGACTAAAGAAATATTTTTAATTTTTTTAATTTTTATTTCTTTAAGTTTATAACTTTAAATTGTCATTATTATATATATTATTCAAAAACTTTATTGTATAAATAATAAATAAACTATTAATTAAAATATATTTATATTTAAAATATATTTTATTTCAATAGATATACAAGAATTGGCAAAACAACTTTAGCAGCAAGTTGGAGCGAATTAGGTCGTGTACATATTTGGAATTTAGATAAACAATTAAATGCACTTGATAATGATGAATTACTTCGTACATATCGTAAAAAATATGAGAAAAATGATGAGAACATCAAACCATTATTTAGTTTTAAAGGACATCTTTCAGAAGGATATGGACTTGATTGGTGTTCAACAGAAATAGGCATGTTAGCTTCTGGTGATTGTAAGGGTAATATCCATATATGGAACATTAGTGATAATGATAATTCTGCAACATGGCATGTGGATCAAAGACCTTATAATTCACATGAACCATATAGTGTTGAAGATATTCAATGGTCACCAAATGAAAGACATGTACTTGCTTCATGTTCTGTTGATAAAAGGTATGATTCTAATTAAATTTATAAAAGTTTTTATAAATTTCTATCGAATTTGTACTAAATTAATGTATATTTTATTATTCACTTTATTTAATACTACATATTCTTAATATATTTTTTATATAATTTTTATATAAATTTTATATATAACAGTATTAAAATTTGGGATACAAGAGCAAGTCCACAATCTGCCTGTATGTTAACAGCATTTGGTACACATACTGCTGATGTTAATGTTATTTCATGGAATCATAAAGAAACTCAATTTCTTATATCTGGTGGTGATGATGGTTTGATTTGTGTATGGGATTTACGTCAATTTGGTTCTAATGGTTCAAGTCCATTAGCTATATTTAAACAACATATTGCACCTGTTACAACAGTAGAATGGCATCCTCAAGAAGCCACTGTATTTGCTTCTGGTGGAGCTGATGATCAAATTGCTCAATGGGATTTATCAATAGAAGCTGATGAATTAGAAGAGATAAAACATAATGAATTAAAGAAATTACCGCCACAGTTGTTATTTATACATCAAGGTCAGACTGATATAAAAGAATTGCATTGGCATCCTCAATGTTCTAATACTATAATATCAACAGCTCATTCAGGATTTAACATATTTCGTACAATTAGTGTATAATAAATCTATTTTTTCAAGAATATAATATTTATAAAATAATTTCTATAATTATGATATTTTTTATTGATTTCATTCATAATATTAAGTAGGAAAATATTTTTAAAAATGCATTTTTTCATGTTTTATTTTATTATTTGGTTCTTCAGAATTAAATAGAAAACTTGAAAAATAATTCTAGATTATTAAAACATTAAAAATATTAAAATAAACATGAAAATTGATATACAAAATATTGATTAAGATTTATTTATTAAGTTATAAATAATTTAATTTTCCATTAAATAAAACGAAAAAAAAATAAAATGTCATAAATATAAATAAAATATATTTATTTTATTACTATTTCACTTCTCATGCAAAATTAAATTATAATTTGAAATAATTTAATAATAATTTTAATTTTCTATTATTAAAATATTATTTTTCATACATAAGTTTGTCTTAATTTTATTTCAATCTATAGAATTCTTTAAATTTTTTATTTCATTTAAACGCTATATATTGATATTATCATTCTAATATCTTGTATCATTAAAAAATTCTTGGATTTTAATACAAGTATTAATTTTAATACAATAAATAAAAAAAAAACATTTTTTAATTTAATTTATAATTAACTAAAATTGCATCAAAAACTATTTATAATTCATAAATTTCTAATATAATACATAAATATACAAATAAATTCCTGATTATTCTTGCTTTAATCAGTCTTTGTTTTAAATAATCACACATTTTAAGATATAAATATTTGAAAATTTAGAAATAATTGAGCAATAGAAAAATTATAATTATCAATATATTCTGATTTATTTTTCATTAAATAAATTTTTATCTTATTGATCATTTAAACGATTTTCTATTTATTAATCATAGATATATTTTTTTACTTTCGAATTAACTATTTGTTTAATTCTAATCCAAGAGCTAGTTAAATGAAGACTTCACTTGAATACTATATATGAAGAAATGAATTCATGTACATATAATAATATAAAAGCTCTTAGAATAATATACAAGATAATCATAATATAAAATATAAAGCAAAACTGAAATAATCAATTTTCTTATTCATTTTGTAAAATTTTTTATTTTTATCAAATATATATAATAATACTAGAATGAAGATATTAATATAATACATAAAATACTAATACATGTTTTATTAGTATATAAGATTTAATGATAATAAATGTCTTATTGTTGGTCTACCATGAGGACAACTCCAAGGATTTTTCATTTGTGCCATTTGAGCAATTAATTTTTGCATATCACTATTATTGAGAGCTTTACCAATCATGATTGCTCTACGACAAGCTCTTGATGCTAACATTTGTCTTACTCGACTTGGACGAAATATATTTTTTTCTTTATTTTCTACACCACCTTCTCTAATAAGAAAAATCAATTCTTCAATATCTTCTTGTCCAAATTGCCAATAACCACTAACTGGTATTCCTGTAAGTTGAATACGATGACCAGATTCAGCTAAAATATAAAATTTGAAATTATATTTATTATATATTATATATTTTATATATGAAGTTTATTATATCATTTACCTTCAGAATTTATTTTAAAAAAGAAACCATTATCTTCAAATGTTTTTTGATGTTCAATTAATATTGTTTCATTAACTGTAGAAATATTTAAAAATTTAGGAATAATTAATTTTTGAGTTTTTAATTGAGTTTCATTATTGAGTTTTTCAAAACGATATTTTTCATCACTAGCATGTTGATCAATAATAAAGAGATCTTCTTTTAAACGTGTTATTATAAAACCAAGATTAAATTGACCTATAATCTCCATCTATAAAATATGTTTTAATTTTAAAAATTTTTACAATATGAATATATAATATTAATAAAAATAATAATACAATAAAAATAAATATATAAAAAATAAATTAAAATTTATATAATTTAATAAAATATAAAATGTATAACCTTGAAAAAAGAATCTTTTGTTAATTGTGTTTTCAATTCATTCTCAGCTTTTAAATTTTCATTTGCTTCCATTTTTGCCTTAAATTTGATTGTTGTATTTGAAGTCGTATATTTTGATAAAATATTTTGTTTTTCTTGAAGTTTTTGTTTTATCGTTAAAATACTTATTGGCATTTCTATGCTATTTAATATTTTTATCTCACTTGATATATTATTTTGTGAATTATCATATTGAGTAATTTTATTTTCATTATCACACTGTATATTTTGTTTTATTATATATTTTGTATCTGATATTTCATTTAATTTATGCAATTTTTTTATTGATCGATCTTCATTTGTAGGTGAAATTGTTCTTTTTACTCCAAAATTTAATTTAGATAAAGAATTTATAGTCAAATTTCCTTGTAATTTATCCCACTTATATGTTAAACTATATTTTAAAGTTGCTAATATTAAATTTTGTTGTGTGCATAAAATAGTTCTTTTATTTGGAGTTACATTAATATCAGTTGAATATTTATTTAATTTCAAATTCAGAAAAATGAACGGATATTGTTTATTATTATATTTGTGATAAATTTGATTTATTAATTTACTAATTTTTATTAAATCACATGGTCGACCGTTTATATAAAAAAACTGTCTATCAGAAGTAAAACGTCCAACATCATGCTCACAATTACTAATATAGCAATCCCATTCAAAATCTACAATTATATTATTTGGTAAATTGTATTCTTGTAATGTCAATTCATCAGGGGGTAATAATTCAATTTTAATAAGTCCATTTGAAGATTTTTTGCCAAATATTATATTAATATTATTTAAAATGTTACTAGAATTAACAGTATTAACTACAAGATTAGAAGCTTTGCCTGAGACAGAATTAGTACACGTTATTTTTGTTTCAGTAGAAATCAAGCAATAACTGTACAATATTTGAATAGCACGAATATATTCCTTTTTAAGATTTTTTTGAAATTCTTTTACTCTTACAGGAAGACACTTAAATATATTTTTCACATATACAGTTGTTCCTATTTCTCTTGCACATGGTTCTTTTTTTTGTAGCAAACCATTATGATCAAATTGTAGTTTAAAACCATATTCATTTGTACAATGTCTTGTAATAATACTTAATTCAGCTAAGGAACAAAGTGAACTAAGAGCTTCTCCTCGAAATCCAAAAGTATTTATTTCTGTTAAATCTGAGAATTCTCGAAGTTTAGAAGTATAATGTTTTAATCCTGTAAAATAAAATAAAACATAAGTATAAAGTATATAATATAAGTGTATATATTATACACTTACATATACTACTATAAGTATATATTAATATAATATACTGACATTACTACAAAATATAATATAATATAATATAATATAATATTCATAATTTTTAAATTATTTCAAATTTATCAAAAAAAGATAATACACAAAGTTAATTAATTCCTTAATCTTTAGTATAAATTGAGATAATTAAAATTCTCAAAAATTATAAAATAATATTAAAAATACAAATGTTTTTTCTATTATTTTTTAATAAAATTATAATATTATTATTATTATATG
>NW_006264027.1:32274-32630 GCF_000469605.1 Apis dorsata
AATTAATCTAATAATAATTTAAATTTTGTTTAATGTAATAGAATTTATAATAATAAGAATTTATAATAATAATAAGAATTTTCAAACTTGTATTATAATTTCATTTAATAATAACGTTTTAGATTGCTCTGAATCGATGAAAAAAGAAAAAAATATTTTACGATTATAATCATATATTTATCATATATTTATTATTTTTTCATTTCATTAATATATTTTGATAATATTTGAAATTTTGTTGTATAAAATAATTGGTATAATTTGCTTCTTTAAAAATTATATTTAAAAATATATTATTTTATATTAAAAAGATAAGATAGAATATCTTTAATGCAAAATATAAAATTAAGTACATA
>NW_006264027.1:33143-37767 GCF_000469605.1 Apis dorsata
TAATAACTAATAACAACCAATTTTTTTTCTAAATAATTTATAATTTTTCTATAAAAAGTTTTTATAATACAATAAGAAAAAATTCAAATTTAATAATAATAATTTTAAATTAATTTTAAAAATAAGAATGAAAATGGAATATTTTACAAAATATGATTTCAAAATAATCATAAAATATCATTGTTTTTTAACTAAGAAGGATCTTAATATTCATATAAAATATAGTAATATAATTATATTAACACTAAAATGAATATTAAAAATTATTAATTAAAAATAACAGTAAGGACTTATAGAGAACATTATGACCCACAAATTGAGAACCATTGATTTAAATAACATATAAAAAAATTTCTTCTCTTTTGCTTTTTAAATTTCAAAAAATTTAAAATAAAAAATAATCATTTTCCCAAAAAGAAAAAAAAATGAAGTTATAAAAAAGTTATCTTCTCTCTGATTTCGGTAATTTTTAAATGTAGAATACAAAATTCTTTTTATACTTGAATACATATAGTTAACGATCAATCAATCAAATTTCGATATATTTGAAAAAAAAGATTATTATATTACTATTTATAAAATTTCATCAATATATCTATAATAGCATATGCATAAAAAAATATTATTTATTTTTTAGTAATGACATTTTCTTTCTTTCATTTTTTAATATGATATAATGTATTTGTCATTAACCCGTTTCTTTTTTTCAAAAGACGATAATTTTAAAAATATTCTGTTACAAAATTCTAATAAAACCCAAATCTAATATTTAGCTTGTATATGAATATATATAATTTAATCGCATCGAAGAATTGCATAGATAAGTATAATGCATAGATAAATCTGTAAATATAAACAATATAAAAAAATATATAATATATAAATAAAAATAAATATAAATAAATTCGTATGTCCTATTTGATCTTGTTTTTGAATCTTGTTTTATAGTGAATTTTAGAATAATTTTATCGAAAAATAGAACTAATAGAAAACTCAATATCAAATAATTTTTGTATAAAATGCAATTTGACAATAAAAAAAATTGAATAAAAAAAACTTTCAAAAAATATGAATATTTTTGGAACTCCAGAGAAACGAAATGGATAAGATCCATTAATCAATTAATCAATTAAATATTTTGAAATTTGTATTCGAGTATAAGAAAATTGTTTTGAATACCTCTTAAAGTAAATAGATACAGTATTAAATAAGAAATTCATAAAATCGATATATATATTGCACATACAATAAAATTAATATAATTTTAAAAGAAGTGCAATCAAAATTGATATAAGTCAGAATTTTTTTCAATCATAATTGTCTTAACATTATTTCGATTCTTTAAAATTATTTTACTTAGAACCGATATATAATAATTTGAAAAAGTTATTTCAGAAAACGTTTCAATCTCTGTTAAAAATAAACATAGGATAAAAATACTTTGTAGCTGAAAATATAATAATAATTGCAATAAAATATAATATATAACTGCAAAAGATTGAATTGAAAGTTATAATGTTTATTCATAATATAATAAAATAAGTTATTCATAATATATAATATTATATAATATATTTTCTTCGTCATTTTGCAGATGATCAGCTATACTAAAACAATTATAATATCGCTAATATTTTATGTGGAACATCTATAGAAGTTAGTCATTATTACTATTATCGTCATTACATCGTCATTATCGACGGTGATACTTGATACTGTATATACTGTTATACTGTATAATACTGTTGTCTTATAAAGACATTACTGTTGTATTATAATTGTATTAGTTTAGTTGTATGTTTGTATTAACAGAATTCTATATTATATCAAAAATTTTTTATTAATATTTTGATAATTAATAAAAATTCAAAGTTAAAATTTTAGATTTAGAATCTACTTCTTTTTCTTTCCATTTTTCTAAATGCTAATGTAAATATGTTTTTTAAAAGAATAATTCGATAAAATTTGTTAATATCAAGCATATTTTTTAAAAAGATTTTTTTCTGATTTTTTAATACTTAAATGTTTTAATCTATATTACCAATATACATACCATTTTACATTACTATAATTCATAATTAATATAGTTCATATTAATTATATAAAATATGAATATCAAGAAAATCAATATAAAGAAGATTGTAATATCTATTCTTTATTGACTATATTGTATATCAGGGTTAGTATTCATAAAAAATAGTTTACTAAAATTCAAATTCAATTTTTTTTTGATGCATTATATTCTAAAATAATAATTATTAATTATCAATATGTTATCGATATCAAGGATATTTTATTGAGAATTTTTTTATTGATATATTGATAATATTATTAAGATGATTATTTACGAATAAAAATGACTAGTTTTTATTTTTTTTTATTCGAAATTATTAAATTAAGATACATCAAATTAAGATATTGTTAAAAGCATTATTTGTAATTATTTAACATTAAAATGAATGAATTTAAATAAAATGAATTTTATTGAAGAACTATGATGGTCACTTCAATTACTTCTATTTATGCTATTAATATTTAACTATTTTGAATATTTTGAACATCTCAAATATTTGATTATTAATCCATAGGTAATCATTAACAACATCTTATAACTTTAAATAAGAAAAATTTGTAATTCTATTTATATTGAATTATTATATCGATATCTTAAGAACATAATATATTGAATTATTGATATTTATCATAATGATATCAATTATCATAAATCTATTATTCTTTTCATTATGAAGATAAAAATTCTCAAAAACCATAAATCAAATTTTAACTGTTTTTTTAAAAATCAAAGTTTTAATAATTTTTAAATTGACTTTATTTGCAATATATTAATATTTAAATGAAAACAGCAAATACAATAAATCATATTGACCATTTATTATTTTTATATATTTATATATTATTTTTATATTATTTTAATTAGAATTAGTTAAGCGAAGTTTTTCGTTATAATCTTTCGATTACAATATGCACGAGCTACGAGATGCATATTTCTTATTCATTATTCTCTCTCTAGAGAGAATGAGATGCTAATATGAGATTGATAGTTTAATCATTTTCTACGTTTCGAAATTTTAATCAATCTATTCCTAATATTGAGTGGTGAGTATTAAAAATAAAAAAAAACATGATGGTAGTATACAAAAATATTTGATTAATCTTACGAACTATTGACAATACAAAAGAAACTTATAAATTAGTCATGAAAATATATCAGAATTCAATAAGAATTAATGAAAGACTATGTATACAAAAGTTTTCAAAACAAACCAACAAATCAAGAATAGATATTGCAATATACTCATTCATATATGAAAGATTATTCCCATATTGATATAAAGAAAAACAAATTGTTGCATCAAATAGTTCGATGTAACATGTCGAATAAGAATTAATCAATATGATGAATTCAAAAAAAAAATTTATAAAATTCCATATATAAAATAAATGGAGTTAAACTGTGGAATAATTTTACGTAATTCATTTAAGAATCGTGAATATGAAAATTGCAAATAAATTATATTTATTATATATATTTATTAATAAATGAGATCAATAATGTAATTCTCAATTCCTGTTTATATTGTATCTTTAATTGAATTTTTTAACATAAAAATATTAAAAATACCATTTTTATTTATGAAAATTATTTATGAACAAATAACAGAAAAATGTTTGCACTGTAACTTGTAACATCCAATGACAAAAATTTCATTGAATAATATATATATATTATTTAATCAGAGTTCTCGAATACAATGAATTTTATAAAATCTTTTATTATTATTATTATTATTATATAATTGATTCCTAATTTTAATAAGCTATTATTAAAATTATTATGTAAATTATGTAAATCTAGTAAATAAAATCGAGCAGTGTGTCCATCTTTATGCCAAAAAATTAAGTTGCAATATTAATTAATTGTTAAATTGATCTACGTGAAAATCGTGTTGCTATTTTTGCAGAAATAATGGATGGACAATATGATTTATTGCATATTTAATTTCTTAGGACATTGTAAATAAAATCAAATAAAGAATTATTAAAACTTTAACATTATTTTCTAAAAGAATGATTATATATATATATATATATAGATTATATATATAGATATATAACCTATAAATACATTAAAAAAAATTTGATCTTAAATTTTAAAATCAAAATCAATTTTGCATACTCTTTTTTTTTTTATAAATGTTTAATAATAATATTATAAGACTAATAGATCTAATACTAATAGATTTAAAGATTTTTATATTTATTTTCTTAATACTTTTTATAATATACATTTTCAAATCTCTATAAATTTGATCTTAAATCAAAATTGATTTTTTTATACTTTTTCCTTCTATTCTTATAATAATCATAATTCTGCTTATATTTTATATCTGCATTTTGAGTAAATTGAAAAAAGTTTGGATAATAAAAATTTTTAAATTTAAAAATATTATTTCTTTGATTTAATGATTGTTTAGAATAAGAAAATAAACAAATAAAATATTCCCAAAATATTAAAAAAATTAATAATTTAATTATGAAATATTTTTTAAATATTTTTTTAATATCAATATTTTTAATTAATTATTTAATTAATTATTTTTAT
>NW_006264027.1:38007-38324 GCF_000469605.1 Apis dorsata
ATAATTATAAGTTATAATTAATTAATGTATTGAAAAATTAAAAAATTCATTTAAAAAAATTAAAGTGATATATTCTTTTTTTCTTAAAAAAAAAAAAGATATTTGAATATAATAATTTTGCTAAAAAAAATTAATCAATTTTATTTATTAACTTTTCTGATAATTCTTTAAATTGATTTAAAAGTCATTGTTATGCAATACATTCCATATATTTTATATCATCATTTATAATTTATATCTTTTCTTAAATTCTTTTTCTTTCCTTTTTGGATGTTTTTCAATTATTTCTCAAATTAATTAAATTTAATATAATTTTT
>NW_006264027.1:38598-38921 GCF_000469605.1 Apis dorsata
ATATTCTAATACATATAAATATTTTCTTTAAGAAAAAATATTAATATTTAAAAATTAAATATATATTAATATATTTATAGGTTATCTTACCTGGCCAGAACAAATTTGATGAATTGTTTGTTTACTTATTACATTAATTTTTTTTGATTTTTCTGATGTTGAAATTGATTCTGTCATTATTTAATAAATAATTATTTTAAAACAGAAAAATCAATTAATCAATCGCTTATTTATATATCGCTAATATACATTATAGAACATATATATTCGTTATAAGAATTATAGAAAAAACTAAATACATAATTTTTGAAATTATTGAAAAA
>NW_006264027.1:38939-41024 GCF_000469605.1 Apis dorsata
TGAAATTTTGAAAACTTTCTTTTAATGCAAAAATATTTTATATAGAATTAGTATTCAAACTATTTTATACTCATGAAAAACACTATATAAATATATTAATTATTATGGCGCGATATTTGATATTTAATTCAATAATATTTTAAAAGTCAAATACTTTTAAATAAAAAAATAAAATTGAAAATTGAAAAATAAAATTATCTCAAGTTTTTAATTCATTCTGTTGATCTAATAATAAAATAAAAAAGGAAAAAATATAAAATAAATTAATAAAATAAATTAATGTATAATATAATAATAAATATAATAATATAATAAAAAATTATAATAAAAATACGAAGTTTAAGAGAATAGTAATTTATAAATTTACATTTTGACTATTTGTAAATTGTGTTTATCATCTGGAAAATTCAATATTTTTAATTAATAATTTTATTGTAATAAAATATCGTAGTTAATTTTTTTTATGAATTTTTAATTCAAATGATCCCATTATATATCATTAATAATTTTGCGCATCAATTTATAAACATCAAAAAATTAAACAATTTTTCTATTAAAGAATCTATATTAATGTTTTCTTACAATAATGGCATTGCAAAATATGTATATGTTTATATTCTGTCAATTCATAAAAATTAAATCTGAAAACTTATTTCTGATAGAAATTATTTTCGAAATTTTTTGAATTGCAATACTTTGTGACGAAGTCATATAATATTATTACTACATTGTATTATAATAGTAGTCATAGGTAATCATAAATGTTTTATATTTTTTTTTTTTTCATATTATTCTAATAAATTTTTGAACGATCTATGTTTATATAATATTTTTTTCTTATTTAGACTTATAAAATATATTAACAATATTTGGTTTAAAATTTGGGAATAACCAGAATATAAAAATGTATAAAATTGCAAAACAAATAGAACATAATTAAATTTTCAAAACTCTATAAATATTATGAAATACAATTTTGATATTATTATATAAAATATATTTTAATTAAAGCAAAAATTGTTTATGGAATGAAAAAATAAAATAATATGATTTAATAATAAAATAAAATAATACGTTTTTAAAATATAATCAAATTTAATTTATATATATATATATATATAATGCTTATAATATTTTCAATAATTATTATAAACAACAAAATTTATTAATAAATTTACAAACTGTCACAGTTGTTATACTTCTTTTCCAGATATTCCTTTTTTTCTTTAGATATAATTAAATATATTATAACTATTTACTTAAAAAAAATTATAGAAGGCTAACAAAAATTAAACGACAAAGATGGAGATGCATTTGTTTATTATTAACTTTATGCAATATCGTTTCAATTTTTCAATTACATTATTATATATAATAAAAATAAAAATAAAATAAAATAATAATATTCGCAATAATTGCAATAATCGCAATAATTAATAATTGTAGTAATAATGGTAATAATGATAGTAGTAAAGTAGTGATTGTAATAATAGTAATAGCAGTAGTAATAGTAGTAGTAGTAGTAGCAGTAGTGGTAGCAGTAGTGGTAGCAGTAGTGGTAGCAGTAGTGGTAGTAGTAGTAGTAGTAGTAGTAATCGTAGTAGTGGTAGTAATGGTGGTAGTGGTAATAGTAGTAGTGGTAGTAGTAGTGGTAATAGTAATAGTGGTAGTAGTAGTGGTAATAGTAGTAGTGGTAGTAGTAGTGGTAGTAGTAGTGATAGTAGTAGTAGTAATAGTAGTAGTAGTAGCAAGTAGTAGTAGTAGTAGCAGTAGCAGTAGCAATAGCAATAGCAGTAGCAATAGCAGTAGCAGTAGCAGTAGCAGTAGCAGTAGCAGTAGCAGTAGTATGGTAATAGTAGTAGTAGGAATAGTAAAAATAGTAATTGTAGAATAGTATTATTGGTAATTTAATAATAAAAAAGTCAAAGTAGTAGAAATAGTAATGATGATGATGATGATGATGATAATAATAATAATAATAACAATAACAATAATAATAACAATAATAACAATAATAACAATAATAATAATAATAACAATAATAATAATAACAATAATAATAATAATAATAATAATAATAATAAT
>NW_006264027.1:41529-45677 GCF_000469605.1 Apis dorsata
ATGATGATGGATGATGATGATGATGATGATGATGATGATGATGATGATGATGATAATAATAATAATAATAGTAGTAGTAGTAATAGTAGGAATAGTATTAGCACTGGTAATAACAATAAGAATAATAATCATAATAAGGACAATAATTAAAATATTAATCATAATCATAATAGTAATAATAATAATAACAATAGAAGTAATAGCAGGATGAATAATAATAAAAATAATATTAATAATAATAGTAGTAGTAATAGTAGTAATAATAGCAATAATAATATAATATAATGTAATATAATATAATATAATATGAAAATGTTTACAGGGTAAATACAACTTTTTCTTCATCTTGTATGGAGGCTTGTTAATTTTCATTTTAATAAATCGGTTTTTCTTAATTCAGTTTTTCTGTATTCATTCCTTATATTTTTATGCCGGTTAGCATATACGATCATCAAACAAGAAATCGAAATGATTGATGTGTATTTATCATTTTTTCTTGATAGACATTCGCAATTTGCATAACGGGCATATATCAGTCGTATTATAGTATATTTTCTGAACACAATGTTTTTACACATGACGTTAGGAAACTTATGGTATTTTAATCCGGTCACAATGTGTTTCAAAGAATTTAATTTAAAAATTACATTAAATGATTTTTAAAATGATTATTTTTATATAATATTTCTATATAATTTACACTTGAATAAAAAAATAACAAAAAATAAGTTTTAAATTTTAAGATTTTAATTTTTTTTAATATATAAAAAAATAAAATGATAAGTTTTTATTTCTTTTAAATAAATTTATGAAGATATATAATAATTAATAAAAGATATATAAAGATCTTTAATGATATATCAAAAACAAAATTATATATTTCATTCAATATTATTATTATTGATGTAAGAGAAATTATTTGAAACACAAATCTCGTGATCGGTTCTTATGCTATTTAAATGTATACAACTTTGTTGTTTGCTAATTGGCATAAATACTCTACATTTTGCGACAATTGTTGAGTGGACAAATTTCTCCAGGGTACAAAAACTATAAGAAACGTATACATTACGAATGGAAAAATATGAAAATATTTTGAAACGTATTCTCTGTGTAAAAAGTTTTTATATGAAAAATTAATTGGCGCGTTTAAAATTAATCTATTGCTATATAATATGAATTTCACTTTCTAACAAAAGATTTTTTAATTTTTTTTATTATTCGACATATACTTTTCTTTGATCAATTTTTTTTTTTCCGAATAATCAACCACCGCTCTTCCGATTATTTTTAACATTAGTAATTAATAAAATTGCATTTAAAACATTTTCTCTTTCTTTTTATTATTGAATGGATTTTAAATATAAATTTTATGTAATTATTTTGTTTGCAAGTGACTTCTAAATTTATTAATAAATGATATGATAGAATTAATCATTTTTCTATCAAAGTAACTAGAAATAATTTAAATCTTAATTTTTTATTAAAAATCAATAATTGTTAGATGAGAAAATGCTTCGATAATACATTTAAAAAAATCGTATTGTACTCAAAAGTCAATTTCTTTTTAAATTTTTCTTTGCTTCTTTTTAAAAAAAAAAAAATTTTTAAAATAATGTGTTTTATAATACAATTTTTCATGCTATGATTTTATTAAAAATGAATTTTTCTTATATAAATCAAAATATATAAATAAAAAAAAAAATAAAGAAGCAGGACTAATGAACACAATACGTAATAACGAAAATTCGGAAGAGGGCATGCGTGAGTTTATCACACATTTTGTCTACGTTTATAGAGCGTACTGATTTTTGCCGTTCAACAAAATCATCCAAATGTCAGAATTTGTCATAAAAAATCACGATCAAATCTAACAAACAATGTTTTCTGTTTGAAAAATTATTCTCTCTTTTTTTTTTATCTTTCACTCCCTCTCTCTCATACTCTTTTATTTTCTTTTTTTCATTCTCTCTTTCTCACACTCTTTTTATAAAGTTATATAGTTATTTTATAAAGTTATCATTTAAAAATATCATTACGGCAAACTGTTTTTCATTAATAAAAATTTGAATAATTTCATGGTTGTTAGTAATTATAATTTTAGATCGAATTTACACAATTGCGTTTGTCATTTCTCATTTATTCTACTTAAAACAAAACTTTGTTATATTTTTTAAAATTAACATAACATAAGCAATGATCGTCATATATTAGGGCGAAGTAAAAATACTAATATATAAGTTTTTCATTACTCAAAAGTTTAGAAATCTATGAATTCGAACGAATGTCGTTTTGCGAGTCATTACATCTATCAGTAAATCTTCACATTGCAAATATTTAAAAAATGCAAAATTCTAAACAGCTTATCTAAAGCAATTCTCGTCAAACATTCTATTCTCATTCATAATTCGTATAATGAAAAATAAAGGTAAATTAATACAAATTTGAAATTTTCTTGAGGTACATAGCAAAATTTTTTCTCTAGAAAACAATGCGTAAAAATATTCTTAATGTTTTCACATTTTAATTGTTGAAGTCATGTAAATTATTATATTACAAATGAAAAAATTCCCCTTTTCCCCATAATAAGCGTTATTAAAAACAGAATATTAAAAATTTGATTAATCAACGCTAAAATTATGTCATCGTATGCTTCGAATAATCCAATAAAAAGCTGACATCATATTGCATACAATAAAATATTTATATTTATCATTGAATTTATATTTCATTTATATAAAATAATACAAAACGGTCAATAAAATATCATAAAATAATTTTAAAAATTAATCTGTTTTATGTATATGTCACAACAAAGAATAGAAACATGCAAATTATCTCAAGAATTATTTGTTGCAATCTATATGTTATTAATAAGTATCGAAAATGTACATTATTCATCGTGTTTCATTCATATTATCTTACCATTATTGACACAATTTATTTATGTTTATTAATATTTCGCATTCTGGCATTGAGAAATTTATGTTCCAAGTTTTATACTCTAGAATCAAATATAAAAAAGATACGAAAAGTTTATTAGAAGAATTATATTGATCGATATATAATTATCGAAACTTGAAAAAAAAAAAAAAAATGCCAGAAAACGGTTATAAACTTATGCCGAAGATATATTAATATAATATAAATAACATTATAATTACCAAAGTGAAACGGCAAAAATCAATTACGACTGCCATTAGAAACATATGTATGAGTACGCGCGTATCATTTATTATAAAGTATCTAGGTTTTTGTATGATTATATCAATCTTGATCAATCTTACGTGTATACTGCCTTTTAACTTTCTTATTACTGTCTTCTGTATAAATATGTATATTGTTGTTAAACCATGCAAACCTCGTTTGTTTAAAGTCCTTTATCAATAACAAACTGACGTTTGCAACGTCCTCTTTTCTATTCATCAAAGTAAATAAAAGAGTTGAGTTTACAATGTCAGTGTCCTCCTCTTTCACACTTAAAAGCTAAATTCTAAAGCTGCACTCTTATCATTTATCTATATATATTGTACAAATAACTAGCATTTGACGCGACTGTTTGCTAGCAATTACTTGCTAAACCGTTTATATTCGTGACATTGTGTATAAAACTCTATTGGAGTATGCTTACACTGGTAATTCTTACTTTTTCTTTTGTTAATGCATTTTTAATAATAGTAATTATCACTTTTTCGCTCTCTAGGCCACACAATTTGGGTGCCAAAATTTGTTAACGACGTTTGCACGCGACTAAAGCATTTGGAGTGTTTGCAGAATCGGGCAGGACCCGAGAGGCCAGCTGGGTTCATCCTCACTAGACCATGTTTGTCTGTCCGTGCTCATAAGCAAAATATCATAAGCTTCTGTGCCGGACGTAATATATCCGTGCCCAATGTAAGACCAGTCGGCTTCTTAAGAGATACATAAATAAAAAAAAAACTAAGAAGGGAAAGAAAAAATAATGGAAAAAAAAGAAGCTTCCCTTATGTTTTCCTTTGCATTCCTTCGTAATTATATTTTTTAATTTAATTTGTTCATCTTTGTTCTTTTTTTCTTTTAAAAGATTCGCTCATATATAAAGCTTGTTTTTTTTTTTATAAACGAGCAGAGAAATTGTCAAATGACTAGTTAACTTCTGTCTTTTAAAT
>NW_006264027.1:45838-47372 GCF_000469605.1 Apis dorsata
TTAAATTGAAGCAATTCTTACTAATTATTATAGCATTTTTTCAATACGTTTATGCAATAATATTAATATAATTGTTTTTATTTCACAATGTTTTTTGTGGATAACAAAACGATGAAATGCAAAGCAATGCAACGGGGAAGGACTTTTCCTATTTCCTGTTCTCATTTCCCTCCTTTTTTTTTCTTTTCATAAACAGTACAACAGGTTTTGTGGTATCATCATGAACTTTGTATATACAGTATATATAATCACCTAATATATATTTTTGACGATACCGCTATCGTGACGACAATACATATTGTCGTCGCAGTTCTTTTTATTTCTTTTCGTTTCAGTGAATAGCAACTGGACTCTGCTGGACGCATACTCCAACCATAGGACTATCTTCTCTTTCCGGATCTCTTTGTTTACCGGTTGAGACTGTCGACGATTGTCTGACTATTCCGTGCGTATCAGTCGTTGAATAACTATAATTGTAAAAGTTCTGCTGCTGAATCATTGGTGAGGTCATCATCGCAGGCAGATGGGATATACCAGGGAGAATTAGGCTATTATACGATCCAAGAGAGCTTTGTATCAGGGAACTGTCTACAGATTGCATGGACATCGGCCCGGATGCAGACACCCCAGTGGCCGAAGTTGACGGATAGTTTGTTGTTATGACACGTCGATTCCCTAAATGACGAGGCGATGAATCGCACTCCATAGGCTGATAGCCACCAGGGAGACTTGATATTTGCATCGGATTGCCACTGTTGTTACTTCCCTGTCCTGACATGGTTACCAGTCCTAGGACATTAAAAAAATATAATTTTAGATTGACAAACAATGTAAAATTATTTTTACACTAATGCAAAAATCATCCAATTTACTAGCTTTTACAATAGAACGTCATTGAGAAAATTGAAATAAATAAAAAAGATTTCAAAATACTACGAAGATACATTCCAGGCACTGAATTTAATTTGATTTTATTATTGTATATACTAATTATTTATCGATATTAAAGCAATAATTAATTCTATATCTTTATCTTTGAATAATTGAAAAAATAAAAAATTTGAAATAGATTGCAATATTATTAATCTAATTATTAATATAATTATTAATATAATTATTAATAAAATATCAAAATTATAATCAAAATTATAATTGATATAATTTAAATCGAAAGACGATTTCTAGGAGTTGTATTTTTTTATGAATCTATAATATAAATCTATTATAATTTTAATTTATATAAATAAGAGTTATGTAAATATATGATAATTAGTTAAGAATAATCTTAATTAAAATTAAAAATATTATAAAATACTATATCTATTAAAATAGACATAAAAATATGCTTTTTATATTTTAAAATAACCAATTATTATAAAATAAATAATTGAAATAAGTAAATAACAAATAATTAATATAAATTTTAAGTAACATAATATACAAAATCTAATTATAATTCTAAACCAGACTAACATACATATTCTGGTTTTAAAATATTATATAATAATAAAAATAAATATAATATATAAAAATT
>NW_006264027.1:47622-55742 GCF_000469605.1 Apis dorsata
ATAAATTTAAATTTCTTATGAATTTATTACAATTTAATTGTAATAAAAAATTTAATACAATTTTCGAAATTATATTTATAAATAATATAATTTATTTAATAAAGTTTAATTATATTTGAGTAAATATTTTATGATTATTAATATATGAATTATATTTTAAACATGATAAGTTTTCTTATTATTTTTTACTAATGTTATAAAAAATTTAAAGGATAATTTTAATAATAAATTGATAAATATTTGTCAAATACATATATAAATATAAGATAAATCAAAAGTGATTAAATTTTGTATTTTGCATTCATTATTAAATGCGATCAATTAAAAAATAATTTTCTACATTACTCTTTAAAATCGTCTTACTCTACATTTTAAAATTCCTTCGTTTCCAAACGTTTATTTTTTCTTGTGCGTATAAAATTACAATTATAATTTATGATTTATGTTTCAGTAAATATTTAGATATTCATCTTAAAAAAGGAATATGTAAGAGAAGAAGAAAAAATTTTAGATTAAAAAAACTAACTTTAGATTAAAAAAACTAAAACTTAAAGTGATAGATATGCAGATATGTAAATTAATGGAATATTTATAATCTTAGATTACTGAAATGATGAAATTTAATATTTCTCACATTATATAACGAAGATGCACTTCTGAACGTGCTATATGCAGGCAATTAAAGCATGCATAAAATAAATTCCAAGACAATAAAAAAATCTACAGAATAAAAACTTAAAACAGATATGCAATTTAATTACTTTTAATAGGAATATGTTCTTTGCAATGAAATAATTAATAAAAGTCATAAATTTAAATAAAATTTAATATATATTATGCATATAATTATTATTTATTTTTGATTTCTTATAATTATAGATATAAATTATAAAGAATATATTCCCATGATAATATTTAATTTTCATTGTTTTTAAATTCTAATATATTTTATATTGACAAAGGCATTCTTAAGTAATTAGAATAATAATTTTACAATAAATATAATTTATAAGAATATACTGAATATAATAATATATCAAAATATTGAAACACGGGCCATCAATATGAATCCGTGTGTCACTTAAAAGAAAAAAAATTAAAAGTACTAATTTTTTTGTTTAAGCAAGCAAGGCGTCGTATGTTACATCCGAGGTCAGGATATGATTATTAGGGACAATGTTAGTCTTTTAGCTTGTAGGATTGTTTGTTAGACAGAACTTACTTATGTTAGTAAGTAAGATTAGGGTTGGGGCCTAGGACAGGTCGTCGCCGCCCCGCGGATACGACAGTCATCGAGCCACGTACTGTCCCCCCATCATATCTACGGGCAACAACAAGTATTGTTTAGTTTGCGCAGAAAATAAAAAATATCAATCTTTTATTTATTTTATATATTATAAAATAATTTTTTCTATTATTATATAAGCTGATTAATTTGCTCTATTACAAAATAATCGTGTTATAAAATATTTTATTTTCTGCACAAATTAAAACCTGCCTAAATCTTCAATACAATGTCAAACAATTTCTTAAAAACTCAAAACAAGAGTCATTGTATTTCTTTAATTCATTAATTTTTATATATAATGTTTCTAAATCATCATAAAAGCTTAAATTTGATTGAATATTAAATCATGAATTAAAAAATAAATATTTTGTTGCCTTAATTAGATTTTATATATTTTATATTAAAAAATAAAATTTAGCTGTATAAGAAAAATATTGTTATCATTATATTATCATATAAGAAGCAAGTGAAAATAATCATTGATATTTCTGGAATTCATTTAGTTTTCTCAAATATAAGATTATAAAAAATTTCATGTATATTGAAATAATAAACCACAAAATTACAAATTTTAAAAAATAATTATGTGAGATTGCTAACTGTGTATTTATTAAAGTTGTGTACTTATTAAGCGATACATAGCATAATTTTTGAAAATCTATTTTTTATACACACAGAGCGCTTATTTGACAAATTTCATAATTATTATACATCTTAGATTATAAAGAATACGTGCGTTTCTTTGATAAATATTATTTTAGAAATAAAAAATATATAAGACTATTTAAAATTGATATAAAAAAAAATTAAATTATCTATCTAATATTTCTTGTGTGCTATTAAATATATAATATATTTATATAATATAAACTGTTTTACCGAAATATTAAACCAATGTAGCACAACTTAATCAATGTTTAAAAATCTTATCTATGAAAATAGAATAATGTATTATACAGAGTGATTAAATTGAATATCTAAATTATTTCTATTACTATTAAAAATAAAAAACAATAAAAAAAAAGAATTTAAGTGATTTCAAGACATTTAATAAAAAATTTAATAAAAAAAAATTTTTTTCCAAAATCATACTAAAGATTTTTTTCAAGATAATAAATTTTTTATATTATAAAAAAAAAATTTATAAAGATATTTTATTTTTATCAATTATGGATAATGGATATAATATATATGTATAAATTTTTCATCATTTTCATTTCATTATCAATTATGTATGACATACATACATACATATTTTAAAAGGCAAAATCATCGATTTTTTATTGAAATGAAAATGATAAAAAATTTAAAGAATTTCTATCTGAAATTTTACATTTTGGATGATATTTTAAAAATATTATCATACTATAAATAATACTATAAGAATATAAAATGTAATAAATATATATTAAATATAATATTAAATATATTTATTTAACAGATGGATAAAACTTGATATAAACATTACTTGATCAGTTGGACAAAACTTGATTTATCACTGAATTAATAAATTATTTTTTGTGGTTTAAAATCTATTAACTTCAAATAATGTTAAATAATATGAAAAAATGAATTTTATGAAATGCTATAAAGGATTATAAAGGATATATAAAGGATTGCAGAAATATATTAATGCGAAAAACTAGTTCTAGAAGAATGTATTAATATAAAATTAATGTAATAAAAAAAAAATGTTGATGACCTTGAAAAAAATCTTCAATGTGAATTTACACATAATAATTACAGATACACATTTTGAAATTATTTAAACTTTACTTTATAATTTTTTCTTTTAACAGTAATGGAAATAATTTAAATGTATAATTTAACGCTCGGTATATAATACGTTCTATATATAAATTGTTCAAATTAAAATTAACAGTAATAGAAAAAATCCCAAATTAAAAAGAAGAATATTTTTATTTTGTCACGCGTGTAAAATGATTCATTAAGCAAAAAATGATGCTTTATATATTATGAAATCTTTAATAACTTACCATGATCTTGGCTCATCGATACTACTGCTGGGCTCGTGTTAGCACTATTGGCAGCAGCAATATTCGTGTTGGTCCCCTCATCGGCTGTTCGCTTAAAGAAATTGTGCTGAAGTGCATAATATGGCGTCACTCTTGTTTTCGGATCAAAATCCAGCATTCGCAGAATCAAGTCTTTAAATTTGAGGTAATCAGAAATTGAATGACCAGGTTCACCTATCCTTCTACCACCAGGGCCTCCGTTTTCGACACCTAAGATATCATGTAAGCGTCTCGTACCAGGAGGTTTGTACTTTTTACCATCCTTTGACTTTTTCAGCACATACGAGCCATCCGTGGGGACTTTGTCAAAGTATTTCCGCGCCTTGTGCGCTTGGTCCAATATATGTTTCGGTGGCATTCCTAATACTTCTACGATTTTATTCATTTGATCGACCTATAAAATAGAAAAATATATAAATAATATTTATTTTTTAATAACAACTATATAGCAATATATTATTCAAAATGTTAATATATTCGAATCATTTTTAAAAAATTAATTCTAGAAAATAACGATTAATATAAAAAGTCACTTAAAATTTAAATTAATATTTATTATAATTAATTAATAATTTAAGTTCATATTAAATAAAGCGAGATGAGAACAAATATTAGATATAAAAGTTATTGTTTCTGTCTTGCTTTGCCTAATATGAACTTAATAATAATTTATAATTTAATAAATAAGCTTTAATCTTTTTACATTAACTTTGGTATTTGTTTTTTAAAATCGATTTTTTAAAAAGATTAAAAAAATCCCAATATATTAATATTTTATATATATATCATATTTTTTATATATATCATAAATTTATAATTGAATATGATTTTATATATAATATTTAATTATATAATAAAATTTTGAATACATTAAATGGAATATATAATATATAAAATAAATTAATTAAAATATTAAATAATTTTTATTTAATATTAATATTTTATTATTATATTACATTATATAAAAATATAAATTTTTAATATAATTTAATATTTATTACCTCGTTGGCCCCACTGAATAAAGGTTCTCCTGTATGCATTTCAACTAAAATACATCCTAGACTCCACATGTCTATCGCAAGATCATAAGGTATTCCTAATAAGACTTCAGGAGATCGATAAAACCTGGATTGAATATACTGATATATCTATAAATAAAATCAATAATTAGCTTCAAAATTATATTATCAATTATCAAATTATAATATTACTTACTCTTTGTCCAAGTTGACACGAACTACCAAAATCTACTATTTTTATCGCACTTCGTTTGGGATTGCACAAAAGTATGTTTTCAGGTTTCAGATCACAGTGAATGATGTTCAATTCCGGTGTAGACAGGAACAAAAGGGCAGTACACAGTTGCTGTGCAAACTTCCTTGTTAAATTCAATGACACTCCTCGAAAATTTGTATTTCTAAGTAGATCGTACAGATTATATGATAACAGTTCGAATACTAGACATAAATGATTTCGCCACATAAAATGCCTTTTTAGTTTAACTGTAATTAAAAAGTTTAATTTAATTTAATACAATATTAATGATTTTACATAAATAGTATATTATATTCAAAATAATTCAAATAACTGCAATGGATTATAATTTTAAAAATTAGAAAAAATAGAAAAATAGAGAAAAGTTTTATATTGTTTAGCAAGTTCTATTATCCTATTATGTAATTTTTTCAGATATATCAATATAATTAGAAGGTTTAATTATATGAATATTTTTAAATGGAATTTCATGATCTTTCAGGAATAAATATATGACTATATATGACTATATCAAATCATTTTTTTTATTAAATAGTTCCATTAAATAATTTTTCATTATCTATGTATTATGAAAAGATATAATAACAACATATAATATTATTCATAAATTAATGTTTTTATTTAATATTTTTTTATTAGTTATTAATTATAATTTTTTATTAATTATAGTTTTTATTAATTATAATTATTTCTATAATTTTCTAAATTTGATATAATTCTTTTTTTTTTATTAACAAAAATCATTAAGAAGATATATTTAAGAATAAATCAATATATTTCTTGAAATTAAATGAATATTGACTGAAAATTATTTATATTATAAATATATGTAATGTAATTATGTATATAAGATCAAGAAATATAATTGTATTAATAAATATGACAGTAATTTGATTTTCATTTCATAGCTATTTGTTTAATTATCCTTTTTAATATTTATCTGGTTTTTTAATATTCAATAGATATTTATAGATTTTAATATGCTGAAAATTTTAATATGAATTTGTAGTGTTGTTTTTTTCATAGTTTTTGAAAAAATCAATTTTAAAAGAATTGCAAATTTTCAAATTTATTAGTGCTTTGTGTTTTTATAATAATATTTATTCAATTCCTGTTGATTCTGGAAATGATTCTGTAAATGATATAAATAGTTTAATTATAAATATTTAAATATGTTTAAATAATAATTAAATTTGAAAAAATACTCAAAACATTTATCTATCTATATCTATATCTATATCTATTTTTGCTAATTTTTAATATATTATAATTATTTCATAAATTAAGGATTTAGAAAAATTTCTAATCATATTACACGATAGAACTTATTATTAAGAAAAATATCAAGACAAAACTATAAAATCATTTTTATAATTTCCTTTAATATAAAAGTAAAATAATTTGATAAAATATTCAACAACAATGTTACAATAATAATGGTCATTTTGTCACTTACATGTATTGGAATCGTGATCATTATATTACTTATCATTATACATATACTATTATATACTATTATATATATATATTATTATCACAACATTTTATCAAACTATTTTGCTTCTATATTGGAAACAAAAATGACTTTATAACTTTTCTTAATGTTTTTCTTAGCAGAAAATTCTCTTTTATTGCATAATATAATTAAATATTTTAAAATTAGTTTATGAAATATATGAACTTATAATATGAACTTAAAATATCAGCAGAAATGAATTTGTTTTTGATATTCTTTTAACTTGATCATTTTTTAAATATATTCAGATTTTTTAAATTTATTTATTTATTAAAAAAGATCTATAAAATTATATTCTTTGTATCAAGAATAATAACTATTATTGTAAAGTATAAAAGTATAAAATTTGTTAAAAATTGTTTTCAAAAACTATAGATTTTGAAAGAAAATGATTTTTATATTAAGAACATTAAAATCTATAAGAAATGTCTATTGAAGGTTACAAAATAAGAAAAAAATAAAATTTGTTACAATGTTACTATTATTGAATATAATATACTAAAAAAATATAATAAAAAATATATAAAATAGTAACGAAGTAACGTTTAAATATATATTGTAAATTTTCAAAAAATGCAAAATACTTTTAGAAATATTGAATATTCAATAATTTTAATTCATATTTCTTATATATAAAAACTAAGTTATTTAAAAAATATCTTAAACTTCTATTTAAAAAGAAATATAATTACACTTCATATTGTATTATACAATAGAATAATAAAATTTGTTAAACATTGCAAATTTTTTTTTTATATACTTTATTTTATCTTTATTTGAAATTAAGTTATAATCTTTCAGTTCTATATTTCAGTTATTAAATATTCATTTTATATGTACAAAAAATATATTATAATGTACAATGTATTTGATATAATAATAAAATATAATAACCAACCTATATAATATTTGTTGTCGGTATCCGCCCTGTTCATCATTTCTAATAGCCTCACTTCGATTTGCGCTTGATTTAGAAAAGGTTTTTTGTTCTTGATAATTTTTATTGCCACTTGCGTTTGTTCTTCATGATCAAACGCTTTTACTACTTGGCCAAAACTACCTTTACCTATAAATATAAATACTTAATGTTTTAAATTGTGATCATTGTATCTACATTATTATTTATAAAGATATTATGTATATATATTAAAAAAATTATATTTAAGTTTTTTGATTAAATTGAATAATTAAAACTTAAATATTCGTATTAAGTATATTTAAGAAGAATATTTTTATTAAAAATCGTAATACTGGAAATAAAATAGAAGAAAACGTACCTTATTAATATAATATAAAAACAGATATTTAATAAGATAAATATTTAAAAAATGGTTAAAATCATTAATATTTAAAATTTATAATGTTATTTATCTTTATATTACAATAAAATAATTATGTAAATATTAGTTTATGTAAATAAACTTTTCCTTTTCTTTCATCTTTTCTAAGAAGATTTTTATTTTTAAACAAATCTATACAATTTCTATATATTATTATTCTATACATATTTCTTTGAAAAAATTTTTTTCTGAATTTATCATTAAAGAGAACTGCTACTTATGATATAAACATCAAAAGATATAATTGAATAAGAGAATCAAAAATAATCGCTTTAAAACTAACGTCTTTTATTGAATTTATTTGATAATTGATAATTATTTAATATTTGATAAATTAGATAGAAGTTATAGAGAAAAAAATTATATTTCAAGTTACAAAATTTGAATTATTTGTTTATTGAGTTGTTATTAAATTTGAATTATTTATAACTATTTATTTTTACATTTCGAAATTTATTCAGACTTATCTTTTTTTTATATAAATTAATTAAATACTTTCGCAATTTTATATAAATAAGTAATATTTTTTTTATTATTTTTTAAAAATTTATTATTTACTTTTTGATATATATTAAATCACTAAATATATAATATATCAAATAATATTATAGAAGATAATATTATAGAAGATTGTAATATAATATAATATAATATAATATAATATA